>NC_084731.1:39507016-39604516 GCF_033978785.1 Entelurus aequoreus
AATTATTGTTTCTCAGCTGTTTGTAAATATTGCAGTTTATAAATAAAGGTATATAAAAAAAATTTAAAAAAATAACCAAAAAAATAAATAAATAAGCCTCCGCGCATGCGCAAAGCATATTTCCAACGAATCGATGACTAAATTAATCGCCAACTATTTTGGTAATCGATTTTAATCGATTTAATCGATTAGTTGTTGCAGCCCTAATATATATATATACAGGTAAAAGCCAGTAAATTAGAATATTTTAAACAACTTGATTTATTTCAGTAATTGCATTCAAAAGGTGTAACTTGTACATTATATTTATTCATTGCACACAGACTGATGCATTCACATGTTTATTTCATTTAATTTTGATGATTTGAAGTGGCAACAAATGAAAATCCAAAATTCCGTGTGTCACAAAATTAGAATATTACTTAAGGCTAATACAAAAAAGGGATTTTTAGAAAAGTTGGCCAACTGAAAAGTATGAAAATGAAAAATATGAGCATGTACAATACTCAATACTTGGTTGGAGCTCCTTTTGCCTCAATTACTGCGTTAATGCGGCGTGGCATGGAGTCGATGAGTTTCTGGCACTGCTCAGGTGTTATGAGAGCCCAGGTTGCTCTGATAGTGGCCTTCAACTCTTCTGCGTTTTTGGGTCTGGCATTCTGCATCTTCCTTTTCACAATACCCCACAGATTTTCTATGGGGCTAAGGTCAGGGGAGTTGGCGGGCCAATTTAGAACAGAAATACCATGGTCCGTAAAACAGGCACGGGTAGATTTTGCGCTGTGTGCAGGCGCCAAGTCCTGTTGGAACTTGAAATCTCCATCTCCATAGAGCAGGTCAGCAGCAGGAAGCATGAAGTGCTCTAAAACTTGCTGGTAGACGGCTGCGTTGACCCTGGAAAAAAGAGCTGGACTGCTGCTGAGTGGTCCAAAGTCATGTTTTCTGACGAAAGCAAATTTTGCATTTCCTTTGGAAATCGAGGTCCCAGAGTCTGGAGGAAGACAGGAGAGGCACAGGATCCACGTTGCCTGAAGTCTAGTGTAAAGTTTCCACCATCAGTGATGGTTTGGGGTGCCATGTCATCTGCTGGTGTCGGTCCACTCTGTTTCCTGAGATCCAGGGTCAACGCAGCCGTCTACCAGCAAGTTTTAGAGCACTTCATGCTTCCTGCTGCTGACCTGCTCTATGGAGATGGAGATTTCAAGTTCCAACAGGACTTGGCACCTGCACACAGCGCAAAATCTACCCGTGCCTGGTTTACGGACCATGGTATTTCTGTTCTAAATTGGCCCGCCAACTCCCCTGACCTTAGCCCCATAGAAAATCTGTGGGGTATTGTGAAAAGGAAGATGCAGAATGCCAGACCCAAAAACGCAGAAGAGTTGAAGGCCACTATCAGAGCAACCTGGGCTCTCATAACACCTGAGCAGTGCCAGAAACTCATCGACTCCATGCCACGCCGCATTAACGCAGTAATTGAGGCAAAAGGAGCTCCAACCAAGTATTGAGTATTGTACATGCTCATATTTTTCATTTTCATACTTTTCAGTTGGCCAACATTTCTAAAAATCCCTTTTTTGTGTTACCCTTAAGTAATATTCTAATTTTGTGACACACGCAATTTTGGATTTTCATTTGTTGCCACTTCAAATCATCAAAATTAAATGAAATAAACATTTGAATGCATCAGTCTGTGTGCAATGAATAAATATAATGTACAAGTTACACCTTTTGAATGCAATTACTGAAATAAATCAAGTTGTTTAAAATATTCTAATTTACTGGCTTTTACCTGTACATATATGCTATGAGGTAGATCACCTCGAACTTGCCATTTGATGAGCAGCTCGACTGATGAAAAAATGTGGGCACCTCTGGTTTGCCTTTTCTTACCCACCATTGTGATTGTAGTATAATATGCGTTCAAAGAACTCCGGCTTATCAGTGATTCCCAGAGCCCAAAAAAAGTCTGCGGGGTATAGAGTGTTTTCTATTCGGGCTCCAGTACTCTGGAATGCCCTGCCGGTAAAAGTTAGAGATGCTACATCAATAGAAGCATTTAAGTCCCATCTTAAAACTCATTTGTATACTCTAGCCTTTAAATAGACCCCCCTGTTAGACCAGTTGATCTGCCGTCTCTTTTCTGCTCTGCACCCCTCTCCACGAAGGAGAGGGGGGCAGATTCGGCGATCACAAATGATGCGCTAGCTGTCCAAAGTCGGGACCCAGGGTGGACCACTCATCTGTACATCAGTTGGGGACGTCTCTGCGCTGCTGACGTGTCTCCACTCAAGATGATCTCCTGCTGGCCCCACTATGGACTGGACTCTCACACTATTATGCTAGATCCACTATGGACTGGACTCTCACACTATTATGCTAGCTCCACTCGACGTCCATTGCACCGGTCGCCCAGGGGGGGTTCCCCACATCTGCGGTCCCCTCCAAGGTTTCTCATTGTATCCCATTGGGTTTGAGTTTTTTCTTGCCCTGATGTGGGATCTGAGCCGAGGATGTCGTTGTGGCTTGTGCAGCCCTTTGAGACACTCGTGATTTAGGGCTATATAAATGAACTTTGATTAACTGATTGATTGATTGATTGTACAAACTAATAGCATAGCCCTTCCTCCACACCAGGTGGTTTCATCACTGGCTTCTGCTTGTCTGTAAGACTATCAGGGAAATCACTTCGAAACCTCTCTAACATTTTGCACCTCCATATATAATTATCATTTGAGATCCAGTGACATCATTACTCTGTCTTTTCCAAAAGCCTGCACTGTTCTTGGCCCAAAATCTTTTAGCATGTGACTGGAATTCCCTTCAACAATCCCTCAAATGTTCAACTCTTCGTTCATTCCACTTGTTCAAACCGAAATTGCATAAGACTTTAACGGACTGTTGTACATGTTATTTCCCTTCTGGTTTATATCCAAATATATGCTCGTAGTTATTTCAATGTTTGTGACGTCTTTGTCTTTTCTTACTTAATGTATTGTTGTGTCGTTTTTATTGTTTATCGTTTTTTTTGTATGCTTTTTCTGGGGCCTCTTGCAAGGTCATCATTGTAAATGAGATGCTGTTCTCAATTAATCTTCCCTGGAAAAATAAAGGTGTAAAAAAAAAATAGTAATAATTCTGACTTGACAAAAAATAATCAGTGGTAGTGTATATAAATGTGTAACAGAGACCAGTTAGTGTGGCTAGGCTATGTGTACGTTAGTAAACTTCACCCCCTGACAACATCAAGAGTAGTGCTTGCTATTGGGTTGAGAGTTCGGGCTTTTAGCTCAGTAGCTAGCACGCTCTTCTGTCATGCCGACGACCCAGGTTCGAGTTCCGGACAGAACAGAAAAAGCAGGAATGTCTTTAATGTGTGTGTACACCAGAGAACCAATGGCCCAATGCGAATAGGCAAGCCAAGAACAGGGCCCCTGGACCTAACCCGCAGTGGCCCCTCCACTAGGTAGACCAGCGGGAGGCCATAGAGGAGCAGCCCCAGCCAGAGACAGGGCGTCACAGAGCCGTAGGATAACCAACCCCCGAGCCAGCAAGAAACCATACCCTACTTGGGCTTACAGAAACCACAAAAGACCCATACCGAGAAGGGTAGCCGAGTGCAGACGGGCAGCGTGACGCAAAGGCTCCAGGCCCAATGCCTAAAACTCAAGCAACGTGGACCACCAAAGAGCACATAAGGGAAGCACAATGCCGCAAAATATGTACATAAATATAAATAAAAAACAAGGAGTAATGTAACACACGATAACAAGACGACCTGTGCAAAACATACTGGGGCGAGTAAGGCAGTGAAACAGCAGAGAGGCAAACGAACAGCAGGGTCCCACAAAACACCGGCCAGGCCCAGCAGAACGACCCAGGTTTCAATTATCATCATACGTATGGTGAAGTTCTTGCCCAGCCCTAGAGCAGACAGACTACCTTTTCCGAAGTCCCTAAATCCCCAAACATTAACATTGGTCTACCTGCCATTGATTTTACAATCATTGCTTGAGTATGGTTGAAATAAATACGAATGCACGGTATATGGTCTACAGAGTCATATCCTTCAACTGAGAAGGTATTGTTCTATGGAAAAATGACCTGTTCTTTCTTGCTTGTAGATTCCACACAATGGCCAGTTGCTGTCTGCAGCCCTGGTAACGGTTACCATGGCCACTGCTCCTGAGGAAGCAGTATGAGATTAAAGCTTCCTTAATGGGGGTCAAAGGTCTTACAGTTAGATGAGCTAAAGCAGAACCATCTGTCTTCTACTCCTAATCCATACAAATATTGTTCAAGTGGAGGTCACTACAGTAGAGAAATTTCACTTTCGTGTTTGACAATCACATGTAGTAAAAATGTGTCCAACACAAACAATTTGTTCTTCAATATATTACTTTTATAGTTGTTACCCAAGTGCACTCATACTGGTATTTTCTATGAAGTTCAAAATGAACAGCTAGCACAAACCAAACTGACTGCATAGATTACAAAGGACTGCTTAATGACCTTTTTTATCTTTAACCTTAGTTAGTAAAACATATTTGGATGGCTGATTGGGGCTTGTAGGCCTGATCTACTAAAGGTTTTCTTGTATTAAAAAACATGTAAACTCGATAGCACACACAAAGCTGATCAAACCAGCTGGTGCACCGAGAATTCTGTCTGTTAAATAGGCAGATAGTGTAATCAGTTCAGCGTGTTTGCCTTCATCTATATACAGAATATATGCTGATCATCAGAACATGCTCATTTAGAAGGCATGTTTAGAACGGCTGCGGACATTGACGCAAGAAGGAAGTGACGATGCAAAGTATGGACAAAGAGAGAGAATCTTTTGTGTGCGTGTCAACATATCTGGACTGTCAGAAATAAAAATAATGGAAACTTATCGTCTATCCAGCAACTATATTTTGAGCTGCTTGATGACTTAAGAGCTGATTTGGAGCCAGCAGACAGAATTAAACATTCAATGTGGAAAATGGCAAGGAATTCTCCTATGGAAAAACTTCTTGCAGCATAACATTTTCTTACATCTATTCAAGCGTACCATCGCAGTTAGCACACCTACTACGGCATTCAAAAAGTAGGTTATGTTGTCTAGATCGCACTGTAGCATCACTTCTATATAGCCCACGGGCACAGAGTATAGTTATGTGCTTGCAGGATGTAACGATAAACGGTATTAATAATAACCGCGGTAAAACACTCGACTGCTAGTATAACCGTTTTAAATTAAAATTATCGAAAAACCTTGATTGAAAGCCCCACTCTAATAAAATCAAGGACTGACTGGCGCTAGCTTGCTATCTTAAAAGCTAAAATGAATACAAGAGACATGAACATCTTTCCCCATTAAGAAAAAATATATCTCAATCTAAACTCGTATAAACACATTGCTGTCTGAGCAAATAAGATATTTGATTGTGCTCATTGAACCAACAAGCTGTGCTCTCTTAACACAGTGATCGATATACACTGGGAGGAATACGAGACAGAGGTGTTTTTACGTTGCGTTCAAGGACCGCTGAACAGAGAACATCACAACAACGCCCGCCAGAATATTCTAGTCAGTGGAGCATAAGAAACACAGAACATGCAAAATAGAGAGCTTTCTAACAGTGAGTCTAATTATTTTAGTTTTTTAAAAATATCTAAAGATTTCAGTGTGTTTATAAGTACTATATGTGCACATTCAACAATACAGCAATAATAATAATAATAACATGATAATTTTGGTCACAAAAACTGTGATCTCAAATTTTCATATTGTTATGTTACTATTCCACAACATAATAAAAACAGACTGTCTCCAATGTGACAGTTGTAGTACACACAAAATCCGCTTTTAGATATGGCGGTCAGCACCACTTTTGCATTTGTTATGAATTGTACAAACATCACCTGCAACACATGTACTAAAAGTAACCACAATTATTTACTATGCACACGCTATTTAGCACTTTTGTATTTGTGTTCTTAGTAGATCAGACTTTACATGTGAAGCAAGTGTCAGGTTTTAATCTGGCATGTACCTGTACAGGGAAATAACATTTTTCAATAAGGCACTTTGGGCTTAATATGTGGAGAACATTCTGTCACTTATAGGTTTTTATGTTATCATATACTTTAAGAATATTGCCTTTTTTATGTTTTTACGTATGTTTAATCATTTTTAAACATTTAAATGGCCGAACACAATTTACAGTAATGAAAATGGTTTCAAGTCAGTTAATGCAACAATTTGGTTTTTTTTGTGCATGTACAAGTACTGAATGAATGTCATCATTTGCAAGATTTTTAGGTTACTGCTTAAGTAAGAATGTCCTACACTTGCATGATTGTAATTTGAAACAATTCATGTGTGAGTACTGAAAGAAATAGGACAAGAAAGAACAGTCACATAAAATTGCTATGAAGTACAGCAGTCACCTGATAGCACAGGTCCATCCTTTCCACAAGATAACACATTCTTACACTGTTGATCAAAAAAGATATGTTTTGCTGAAACTATGATTAAACGTTTGGTATAATTGTGACATTTATGTCTATGAAAAAGTTGTGAAAACATACATTTTCAAGGAAAATACAAAGTCATTATTTCTCCAGATGTTACCAGGCAGTGTTGGGAAAATTACTTTTTAAAGCAATTAATTATAGCTACTAGTTACTTTCCTGTAGAAATAATTGAATTACTAATGGAATTATTATTTAATAAAGGTAATCAATTACTCAGGAAAGTAATAGTGTTAAAAGTAAAACCTTCAAATACCTAGCATTGATAGATGTTTCGTGATCAGTGTGTGCAAGAGTGTCTTTAAAAGGTGAGACAAGGGAGACAGCATTGGCTGTGTTAGCTCAGCATTGGCATTTGGCGAAGAGTTGCCGGTACAAGACAGCTCCTGTTGAATATGCCGAGTCATGTTGTTACTGGTAGCAAATAAAGCCATTAAATGTGCTCCTGTCGCTCTTTGTCCACAAACAGGTTATTTTAGGGTTAGATTGTCGTCGCTTCGTTGAATTGTTGTTGGGGGGGGGGGGTTACCCACATATGCGGTCCTCTCCAAGGTTTCTCATAGTCATTCACATTGACGTCCCACTGGGGTGAGTTTTTCCTTGCCCGTATGTTGGCTCTGTACCGAGGATGTCGTTGTGGCTTGTGCAGCCCTTTGAGACACTTGTGATTTAGGGCTATATAAATAAACATTGATTGATTGATTGATTATTCCCCGGCAGTATTACTATCGGGATTTTAAAGAACCATTTAACTTTTTAGGTTAAAATTACACAAGTTTTGGAGAGTACAAAGTGTTTTAAGAGCATAGGAAGTGTTTATAACTGCGTTTGATAGCTGTGTGGAGGGCAGATATATACCTTAAATGCATATAATATTCATAACAATCATAAAATGGTGACCCTACTTCACGTAAATTGACCTATCAAGGGGATTCTGGAACGTAACCTCAGCGATAATCAAAGCACCCCTGTAGCTGTGTACCTCCACGGGTGAGTGCATGCTGAAGTGAACTTGCTGTGTTTCTAACACAGTCTTGTTGACGCCACCACAAAAAAAATATGAATGTGGCGGCGTAGTAACGTACTTAAGTCATCAAATAATTAATCATTACTGGATCAACTCTTTGTTCTGTAACAGCGTTTTCCTACACATTTACTGTTGAAACTCGGTTTACAAGTTTGGATCAGTACAAAAGTGTCGATAGCTCATTAATTGACGACCATAGCGTGCACTTGGGGTTAGCCAACTCATAGATTAATAATGTAAGTCGAGAATTTTAGATTTTCCGACAGTAAAAATGGAGACGGACTCTTGAATTCGGAATTATTTGTCCTGGAAGCCATTTTAAATTCATTATTTTGACACTTGGTTGCTTGCAATTTCCACTAGCAAGATTGTTTATTAATACTGAATGTCCAGCACAGAATTACCCAGTAAAATGTGACTCGATGGTTGGGTTTTTTCTCTCTTTATGCTGGTGGTGACATCACACCAAATGGTTGGCTAATCCTAGATTACACATCTGCAGACTAAGAAAGGATTGAGAGAGTGGTGGTCATCAGGGAATAGCTACTATATATAGATATTAGGGATGTTCAGATCAAAGTTAAATGCTGCCCAATCTGACACCGCTCATCCATGAGTGAAATCCAAAACTGATCAAATGTATTAACTGAAAATGTGTTTATCGTGTGTTCTGTTGACAGTTTATAGCTAAACATGCTTCACTACACACCGTAGGAGGATACTATAGCTAACCGCTAACAGCAAGCTAGCACTCCTGAAAGTAAAACAAATGGGTGGATATTGACTTTAATTATACCAAGTACAAGAGCCGTATATAGTTGATACTACAATGATTATGTCAGTATTTTTCTATTAACATTTTTTTATTGTTTATAAACTCAGGAAATACGTCCCTGGACACAGGAGAACTTTAGTTATGACCAATGTATGACCCTGTAACTATCTGGTATTGGACCAATACCCTAATTTGTAGTATCACCGAAACTTATGTAAATTATCCAAACAACAGAAGTATAAGTCCTTATTTCATGTTAACAGAAGTGTAGGTAGAACATAAAGTAACCCGATATTTACAGGAAATGAACAAGTAGATCAATAATCCATCCATCCATGTTCTATCGCTTGTACCTCATAATTATGACAAAATAATACAATGGGAAATGACACAATATGTTACTGCATACTTCATCAGCCAAATAGGAGCCTTTGTAACCCATTTGCTTACTTACTACTAAAATACAAGTTGTCTAGTGGGTTCACTATGTTGTTTAATGCCAAAAAGTTTCTTTGATTGCAATAAGAAACATATGGTTAATGTATCATAACATTTTCTGTTAAAATAAAGCCAATAATTAATTTTTTTTGTGGTCCCCTTTATTTTGAAAAGTATCAAGAAGTATAAAAATACATCTTAGTACTGGTACCAAAATATTAGTATCGGGACAACATTAATGTACACATATATAAACATATACATACAGGGTATACATACAGTATAATATATATACAGTATGTTCACATATTTATATATTGTTATTGTATTTTTTTTTTTACAGCAGATGCCCTTGTATTTATCCCATTTAAAAAATATACTTAGTCGCTGTAAAAGCTTGAGTATTTGTGGTACTGTATAAGTAGATTTGATTGGTATGTTACGTCACCCTGATTGATATAAAGTAATTATGCTACACCAGGGGTCACCAACGCGGTGCCCGCGGGCACCAGGTCGCCTGTAAGGACCAGATGAGTCGCCCGCGGGCCTGTTCTAAAAAAAATAAAAAAATAAAAAAACTTTTTTTTTTTTAATTAAATCTACATAGAAAAAACACAAGATACACTTTCAATCAGTGCATCAACCCAAACAACCTCCCCCATGCACACTCATCCACACCCACTCACACAAAAGGGGTTATTTCTTTCTGCTACCAATATTCTGGTTCCCACAACATAGACAACACATCTGCAAGGGACACAGTCCCTGAAGCACACATGATTGTATAGGCTGCTGGTCCACTAACATTTTCATTAATTACTATTTTTTATGTAATTATTTTTATATTGTTTTACTTTCTTTTTTTTCCAAGAAAATGTTTTTTATTTATTTATCTTATTTTATTTTATTTTTTAAAAAAGGGACTTATCTTCAACAGACCAGGTTGTCAATGAAATTAGATTTGTTTAAAGGGTTTTTTAAACCAGGCCCAGTCCAGATAATGTCCAAGTCGGACTCAGCAACACACACCTTCATTCATGTACACAGAAAAAAATTAGGGAACACAACAGATTGCATATAATTTATAAACAAAATTACATTTTCAAAATAAGCATTTATGTACAGTCCAGATTATGTCCAGGTCACTCAAATTAGGGAACACAACAACAGATATCATATAATCTATAAACATAATTATACTTTCAAAATAAGCCTTTGAGGACTTCTCATCTTTTTTTTAATATTTGTTGGCATCATTATCGTTTTCAACCATGTAACTTTCTAAAATTAGAAAATACTGAATAAATGTTTTAAAGAAAGTAATACTAAGTGAATATCTGTTTTTGGCCTTAAAAATAAACATTTTACCGAGTACTATAATTAAATTGACTAAATCATGATTGTCAATGAACTCTCCTAAAATAACAGAAACTACATTAAGCTTCATAAACACACCAATCCTTAAACACATTTTTTCAACTTCCACCCAAAACAAAGACACAATATGACAATACCAAAACAAATGCAGTGTGGATTCAGGCTCCTGACAACAAAATCGGCAATCATCTGACTCTGTCATATTCCATAATTTTAACATTTTCCCTGTGGGTAAGAAGTTATAAATAATTTTAATTTGAAAATAACGATTTTGCACATCGATAGTGGTTTTATAGATAAGTTTGAATATGGCATCCCATGGCAACGGGCAGTCAAAAAAGTCCTCCCATTTTCCATTTGTGTTGTATGAGGCAGCCTTCAAAGATTTCTTTATTAAGTAAAAATGATATATTTTTCTATTTATTTTAGTTCCTTTTTGACAACTAGAATTTCTTATTAGAGGTTTACAAACTAATAATTTAGTAGTTCCATAATGAATTATTTGTTTCCATCTTTTCCCAATTACTCCAGTTAGTTGATAAAATGAAAAGCTTGAGCAAGCATCACCATACATAGCTCTAAATTCATCATACTTCATAATTTTACCATTCTCATTGATAATATCTTTGACAAAAATGATTCCTCTTTCAAACATATTTTTCCAAAAGAAAGGCTTTCCATCTATTACAATATTAGAGTTCATCCATATTAACTGCTGCAAAATATCATCTCTTTTTTCTGGCACATAAAATTGAAAACACCACTATGAGTGGATTGTTTCCTTTATGAACCCCGCCATGTTTCCCAGCAGACTCTCTGGGAGGGGATCACTTGTAAAAAAGGATACAATTTCTTTTGATACAGTACATGTTTTTTGTCCAACAGGACATTTGTGTACCACTCAATGTTTAAATACATCTTTGGAACAATTGATGCTTTTAAAGACAGACACATAGCTTCAAGGTTGAGAAGTTTCAGGCCCCCATATTCATACTCTTTGTACAAAACCTTTCTTTTAATCTTTTCTGGTTTGCCGTTCCAGACAAAATCGAAAGACCCTCCGCTCATAAATCTTAAAAAAGTTTTGTGATGGAGCTGGTAATGACAAAAACTAATAAATAAATTGAGGAATAATTAACGAGTTGGCAATAGACATTTTACCATACAAGGTTAGGGATTTCCCTTTCCATAATTGCATAATTTTGTCCAGCTTTCTTAGTCGATTATCATAATTTACTGAGCCTAGATCTTCCAGATTTTCTGGGACAACAACACCAAGTATGTTAACTGGTCCATCTGTCCACAAAACAGGCACTTCGCATTCCATTCGAAAGGACGTTCCCTTTAGATTTCCGATCCTTAACATTTTACATTTATCATAATTAAGCTTAAGGCCAGATTGCTGTGAAAATATGTCCAAAAGATTAAGAAGGTTCCGCAAAAAATGAGGAAAAATCTTATCTTTGTGAATCAGCCTTTTCTGACATGAACTTCATCAAGAACAAACACAGAACACGCCTCACTGATGCACATCTGCAAGACTCACTCAGAGTTGCAGTGTCAAGTTACACACCAGAGTACAACACACTAGTTAACAGCATGCAATGCCAGGCTTCCCACTAACTGACAAAGAAACAGATAACAGATTTGGTGTCCAGTTCAAAGTGTGACATGATTTAAAAATTTGAGAGTTTACTTTTGTATTTTACATGAGTTATTATTTGTACAAACATGGTGCAAAGTAATTCATGATTTGTTAAAAAATGTTAGTGGCTAGCTAGTTAAAATGGGATATTGTGATTTCACAAGACTGTCTTAGAAGTGATCATTTGAAAATGTTCAATTTGAAAAATGTGCACTTAGAGAAAATATAAAAATAAAGTGTTGCATATTGATATTTATCTGTTTCTATATATATTTATTGTGAGAAATCATTAAGATGATCAGTGTTTCCACAAAGATAAATATCATTAATTATTAATAATAACAGAGTTAAAGGTAAATTGAGCAAATTGGCTACTTCTGGCAATTTATTTAAGTGTGTATCTAACTGGTAGCCCTTCGCATTAATCAGTACCCAAGAAGTAGCCCTTGGTTTCAAAAAGGTTGGTGACCCCTGTGCTACACTCACTCCCTTGTAGTAGTGAATGTATGAGAGATCCATCACACACATTAAAGCATGTGGTTATGTTCATATGTGGTTGCGTGTGCTTGAACATTCACAGGCCAACTGGCAAGGCCATCATCATTAGCAAATTACATGCTGTCGTTGTTAATTATGCAGACACTCACTCAGACAAAAGTTAGAAGACTACTATGTTCAATATGATTTTGATCTAAAGTTAATATTTGTTATCAGTTTGACATTTATTTAGTTCAAATACTTGTAGGGTGCCCAGTCATGTCAATACATTGTTTATTGTGTGAGAAAAATGATAAGAACCGAATGAAAAGCATAGCCAAGAAGAGATGTTTGGTGTTTAAACAAAGGGAGACGAGGGGATTGATAATATTCACTATTCTTGTGCAGAAAAGAAGCAGACAGATGGTCTGATTGTGTTCTTGCATGAAGAATCTCACCTCGGAGGACGAATACCCTGAAGTCTGATTATAAAAGAAAAGACACATGAATAAAAAAAAAAACTTGATAGACTATAAATATACATGGTCTTTGTCCAATTAAGAATTGTTCACAACCCTGGCAGATTGAGAAAACAGTCAGGGTAAAGGTGTGAATTTACATTTATTCTAAGAAAAGTTACTTAAATTAAACAAGCAGCAGCAGAAGCTACAATGCATTGTTTTTGTCTCATTATTTAAATGACAATTAAGATAATAATAATTCGGAAACCCGCACATGGACCAGTAATACTGCTCATTTACTGGGGAATCAAGCTAGCACACTATGGGCCTGATTTACTAAAGGTTAGCGTGTACTAAAACACGTGCAAACCTTATAGCACTCGCAAAGCTGATCTACTAAACTTGTGCAAAGGGAATTATGTTTATTCAGTGAGAAAAATAATGTGTGCAATCCATTTTACATCTCTGTCTTCATCAATATTGAAAATATATGCTGATCATCAAAACACCCACAATACTGGGGGTAGAAATGCAAATATAATTATTTAGCACGTGCAATGTGATTTATCAACACTCATCACTATTTTGAGAGCATTGTTTTGTGTTTTATTTAGCTTGTGACAGAAGGACGTGAAAACTGACAGTTCTACACATGGCTGCCGGATCAGTGCTCGCGTTTGGACAGACAAGAATCCTCCGTCCAATGTGTGTGTCAACATTTTGGACAGTCAGAAATAAAATATTTTAAACATATCATTTATCCCACAACATCATTTTATAACTATGTGTGTGTCAACAATTTGGACAGTCAGAAATAAAATATTTTACACATATCGTCTTTTCAACACCATAATTTTATAATTGTATAGCTTCTAGAGGACTTAAGGGGCTGATTAAAACAAATTCAATTAATGCATTTTGGGTGTTGTTTAGTATTTTTTTAATGATGTTTGTTTTTTCGAATAAAATATATATTATCAAAATATTTTTTATATGAAAAAAACGTATTCAAGTATGCGTTTTTTGTGTATTGAGCGGAGTAATTGCAGTCTCTCTCCAATGAGCGCACCTTTGACAGTGAGAATAAAATTTAAAAAGTAGTTTCAATTAAGATGCACTGCAGGACTGCTTTTAAAATGCCCATAAAAAGTAGTACGTGTCTCCTGCTTATTTGAAAACATAGCATGTAGGAGCATGATAACATGAATGTGCAGTGAATAAGAGTGTCTTTGTGGTATAGTACACACAAAAATCATTATCTAAATAAGGCAGTATGCACCACTTTACAATTGCACACGCAATCTTAGTAAATTGTGTAATTCAGACCCTATGTACCGTATGTCGCTTTTAACGGGGAAAGACACTAATGTCTCTTGAATTCATGTAAGCATTTAAGCTAGCTAGCCAGCTATAAGTGTGCTAACTTGCTTCTCCAATAAATGAACAGTATCATCTGGTTCATTGTACTCTAGTTCAACATCTTGGTCAACGAAGCTTTCCTGTGTGGGCGAGCGACCCAGAGGGCAACGTGGGCGAGGTGTCCTGCCCAAGGACACAACAGCAGAAACTGGGGTGGAGGAAGTGGGATTCAAACCAAGAACCCTCTGGTTACTGGAAAACCTGTACTACCTCTTGAGCCACGCTTCCCCCTTTGCAATACAGTCATTTACACTGTGCGCACACTTGAGTACCCTCACGGTAGTAGAAAATTTAGGGCTCTAAAGTTCACATGCGCTTGTCCATTTGTGGAGAATTTGGTGAAGGATGACTCATCTGACCATTTCACTTATCTCCACATAAGGGATAGGCGATATGGTCTAAAATCTATATCACAATATATATTGCAGCCTCCTGCAATAACAATAGTTAAAGGCCTACTGAAATTATTTTTTTTTTTTAATACGGGTATAGCAGATCTATTCTATGTGTCATACTTGATAATTTCGCGATATTGCCATATTTTTGCTGAAAGGATTTAGTAGAGAACAACGACGATAAAGATCGCAACTTTTGGTATCTGACAAAAAAAAGCCTTGCCCCTACCGGAAGTAGCGTGACGTAGTCAGTTGAACATTTCCGCAAAGTTCCCTATTGTTTACAGTGATGGCGGCCAGAAGTGAGAGCGATTCGGACTGAGAAAGCGACGATTTCCCCATTAATTTGAGCGAGGATGAAAGATTTGTGGATGAGGAAAGTGCAAGTGAAGGACTAGTGGGCAGTGGAAGCAATTCAGATAGGGAAGATATTCAGCTGGGAATGACTACAACAGTAAATAAACACAAGACATATATATACTCTATTAGCCACAACACAACCAGCCCAAAGGACCGTTCACCTAACCCAAGGTTCATAAAGTTTATATATTTACCCAAAGTTAAGTACATGACACGCACGTACGGACAAGCGATCAAATGTTTGGAAGCGCGCGACTGGGACCTGATATTCAGCTGGGAATGACTACAACAGTAAATAAACACAAGACATATATATACTCTATTAGCCACAACACAACCAGGCTTATATTTAATATGCCACAAATTAATGTCGCATAAAAACACCTAGGTGTTTGTTATCCTAGCTCCCGTCCATATAACCCGCCAATACAATTCAAACACCTGCACAACACACACAATCACTCAGCCCAAAGGACCATTCACCTAACCCAAGGTTCATAAAGCTTATATATTTACCCAAAGTTACGTACGTGACACGCACGTACGGGCAAGCGATCAAATGTTTGGAAGCGCAGCTGCGTACTCACGGTACCGCGTCTGCGTCTGTGTATCCAAATCAAAGTAATCCTGGTAAGAGTCTGTGTTGTCCCAGTTCTCTACAGGCGTCTGTGTATCGAAGTCAAAGTCCTCCTGGTAAAAGTCTCTGTTGTCCGAGTTCTTCGATCTTGACTGCATCTTTCGGGAATGTAAACAATGAAACACCGGCTGTGTTGTGTTGCTGACTTCCCTCGCAAAATACTCCGCTTCGCACCGACAACTTTCTTCTTTGCTTGCTCAGCTTCTTTCTCCATAATGCAATGAACAAATTGCAACAGATTCACCAACACAGATGTCCAGAATACTGTGGAATAATGAGATAAAAACAGAGCTATTTTGTATTGGCTTCGATGGGGGATCCATACCTCTGTTTCACTGGCTACGTCACGCGCATACGTCATCATCCAAAGGAGTTTTCAACCAGAAGTTTAGCGGGAAATTTAAAATTGCACTTTATAAGTTAACCCGGCCGTATTGGCATGTGTTGCAATGTTAAGATTTCATCATTGATATATAAACTATCAGACTGCGTGGTCGGTAGTAGTGGGTTTCAGTAGGCCTTTAACAATCATTATATATAATTTAATGATAATACAACCATTTCAAAACGAGTTACAAAGGCTCCTAATTTAGCTGCTGCCGTATGCAGTAACATTTTGTGTCATGTTCAATTGTATTATTTTCTCCAAACTATTATTATTTCACTTGTTCATTTCCTGTTATCTGGTTACTTTCTGTTGTAACAGGTTTCTATCTACACTCCTGTGAAAACGTAATAATCACTTGTTCTTCGATTGTTTGGATGCTTTACATTAGTTTTAGGCGATACTACAAATTTGGGTATCGAATACCAAGTAGTTACAGGGGCAGCATTGATCATATCAATGTTGGTACTGGTACTTCAAATTTTTAAGATCATTAAATGATCCATTTTTTGATCATAATTATAGATCGGACAAGCGCAGGTTGGTGGCGTAACAATATCAATTAAATATTTAAAATGATTTCCGAGTACTGGCTCTGATTTAAATCCTTTGGTTTTTGCCCCTTAACGCCCTCCTGTGTCCACATGCTTATATCTTGAGTTTGTAGACAATAACAAAAATGACAATATATTTTTTGACAATAAAAAATATTGATCTAACAACTGTTGTATTGACCATATAATAATATTATACTTAGTATTGTTACGGTCGATATTTGCATTGATCCGCCCACCTTTGCTTACATTCAAGACCTTTAGGTTAGCAGATAGTTGATCCTCCTACGGTGTGTAGTCCAGCATCTATAGAGTTTTGGATGATACTTGTAAGAAACATAGTTTATTTGCCACCATGGAGGCTAGTATTGCTGCCTTAGAAGTGATCTTGCACTGTGGAGGGACATCAGCCGCTAACAAGAATGCTATGATGCACCGAGGACGCGTTTGTTTGCAGTCATATTTACGGGACACAGCTAGAATGGGTCATCAACATGCATTATGAAAATATAAGGATAGGATTATAGTAATAGTATATATTATATAGTATTAAAACCTCTATCGTCAGGCCAAATTTATATAAATCATATTGATCATATAAATCATATAATAAAATCCCCTGACGAGCAGGGAAACCTGCGAAACAGGCTTGTAGGAATGATATAGCCTCTGTGTTATTTCCTGACCTAACATAAATCATATTGTAAATTGTCTATGTCCTGCAACCCTAACATACACTATATAAAAAGCTACAAAAATAAAAACAATAAAAATTATCTAATAAGGCAGGGGTCACTGACTGGTGGACTAACCTATACAGACCTGAAACTATAGTCAAAAATTAATTAAGTAATTTAAGTTTTTGAGGAGGCCATTCTAGTTTTACAGGCACGGCTATTATAGACTTTACAGTACCAGTTGATCAGACCAGCAAATCTACTAAACAACTGCATGTGAATTGAGCCATCCCACATTATACTAGTCAGCCGATCAAATTGGTGCATTGCAGGCACTAAACAGAGACAGACAAGAGAAGCGAAGCGAGTGACAAAAAAGAGCTCGGAAATTGAAGAAACAGAGAAAGAAAGAGTTGAAGTAACAGTTACTGTACATGGGGAACGAGAAAAACGACATAGAGAGAGGAAAGGAAGACAACATAAAAAAATACACATGGTGCTGTCTAAGAAGAGAAAAGTGAATCAATCGTTAAACAGTGTGGACATGTGTCATGTATGTTCATTCCTTCTTTTGAAAGCACCAAAACAGTGTAAGCGAGGGTCTTCTAAAGATTGACCACTGATGTTGTGAAAGGTCAACGACAGCCATGAAGCCTCCATGAATTTTATTGACGCCCAACTTCCTCTCACCGATACTGACAGTCATCAAGAGACAAAACAACACACTTACGGCCTTCACAATAAAAGTGCTGCGCATTACATCCTGTCTGATTGCACTAAACAAAATAATGGTCCCAGAAAAGTAGCTTACACCAGTATGTCTCCATGGGCTGTGGCGCCCATATAAATTGGCAATGTGAAGCGCCACTTTGAGACAGTGCACAACATTTTTGACAAAACTCACCCACTAAACACCGAACAAAGACAAAGCAAATAAGCTCAGAGCCCAAGATGAGCAATCCACCCCAAACCTGATCCACTCATTCACTGCCTGAAAGCTGATAACAAATGTTCCCTCAAGTTAAATGCAGCTGTTTTTACATAAGGAGATACTAATACATTGTCGGGGTGGGAAATTTTTTTCAATATGACAATATACTATGTAGTCTGCACTTTGAAAGTTTTTTAATGACCTGCTTTTAATGACACATTCTAGTGGTTCCGCCTATTTCCTGCTTTCAGACCTGACTGCCGCTTTTGACACAGTTAACCACACAATTCTTTTATCTCCATTGGAAGACTGTGTGGGTGTTAGCAGGGCTGCCCTGCAGTGGTTTATGTCCTGTCTGTCGGAAGATGCATTTCTGTAAGACTGGAAGGCTCCACTTTTAAGCTTTGAATGGACCTTCAAGTAAACCACAGACTTCATCCAAGTTGTTCCAGACTTATGACCAGGAAAGATTGGGCCTTTTTCGGTAGACCCAAAATTATGAAACACTCCGTCCTTTAATGTTGAATGTTTTAAGTCTCATCTTTAAGCTTAAATTTTCTGGTTTTGAGTAGTGTGGTTTTCTGTCTTGTATTGATTATATTTTTACTCATTTTAGTGTTTTAACTATCTATTGTTTTTATTACATTGTGCAGCACTTTGAAACTGTCTAATTACTGTATGAAATGTGCTGTATAAATAAAATAGATTGAATTGTAACGTGGCCAGCATGTCAAAAGGTTTGCCCATTCCTTTACTAACCCATTGAGCACTCACAGAAATATGTTAGCTTAATTGTATATAACATATTAGCTGCATTTTGTAAATTTAGTAGAATATGTGAGTGAAACAATGATTTATCACGCCTTAAATACAGTATGTGGACTGCTCCTACTTTAATTTAAAGTACTAATAGAGTGGAAAAACAAGATGACTTTAAATGCTTCATGTGTTTCATTGTATCCATTAAACCATATCCAATTGTAGCTACAATCCGTATGTGACAATACTGTCTAAATATCACAAAATGCCACAAATTAAGTCAGCCATTTTAAATATTCCTCTCCGAACGTCTTTGATAATTTCCGTAGATTGACGTCACTGGAGTAACACTTCTGCACTCTGACCATAGTATTAGATCAGTCATACTGGAAATACGCACACATTAGAGAGAGATGTGCTGTGTATCATTCACAATCCGTATATAAGACATGAACACATATGTGCCAGCACAATGTTTCCCCGCAGAGAGCAACGCCCAGGACTTCACCGTGGCGGAAATGGAGGCATGGACTTGGTGGGTGTTGAAAGCGATGGAGGTGGAGAGCCTTCTTCAATCTCCAGAAGAGAACGAGACGTTGATGTGGAGTCCTCATGGAACGCTGATCCCGATTGACACAGTTTCTCCCGGGGACCACAACACATCGTTATCTCGTGCGGGTCGACGCAGGTGGAAGCCGTGTCGGTAGGTGTTGATTGAGCTGGAAATGGATCAGCTTCGTACTTCGACGCCCGCTCCAGCGAAGCTCGCTCCAGCTTCGACGCCCGTTCCAGCTCTGCCATCAGCTCCAGCCTCGCCACCTGCAACCCCAGTGGGCCTGCAGATGCCACCAGCAACCCCAGTGGGTCTGCAGACGCCACCAGCAACCCCAGTGGGCCTGCAGACGCCACCAGCAACCCCAGTGGGCCTGCAGACGCCACCAGCAACCCCAGTGGCCTGCTTCCTGCCTCGTGTCCAGCGGGCCTTTCCACGACGCCGCTTCCTGCCTCGTCGCGGGTCTTTCTACGATGCCGCTTCTAGCTTTGTCTCAAGCGGGTCTTCCCACAACTTTGCTTCCTGCCGCGACTCTGGCTCTGCACCCAACAGCCCAGCGGTCTGCTTGACTGGTGCAAGAGCATCAGTCAGGTGCTCACGACCTACCTCCTTGTCGGCCACTTATGCGACCAGCTCTTGGACGCTCTTTGCACTGCCAGCAGCCATTCCCAGGACTTGGGTGTGGACCACAATGGCTGCTGAGAGGATATTGTCATCCACGTCAGCCCCCTCATTGGCTATGTGTGTGACCAATTCATGTACGCCCTCCGCGCCATTGGCAGTGACGCCCAGGACTTGGGCGTAAGACTCGTCGGATGCTGATGTTCTGGCGCCGCTCACGTCCGCCTCCTCATCAGCCACAAATATGGCCATTCCGTGGTTGTCCGCCTCGCCAGCCGTGGGGGCGGTCTATTTGTCGCCGCCAGCTGACTCTTCCTCTAGTCCTCCCTCTGCCCTCCCGTGACTTTGAACTTTTTAATTTGTTGTTTTTCTGGGACGTCTGGAATCCGTCCCTGGAGGGGGAGGTACTGTCATGATCCATCGCCTGGGTCATGTTTTGTTTGGTATTTCTTAGTTGTTTATTTCTGTTTCAGCACCCTCGTTGGGTTTCCTAGTTGCCATGAGTGCTGACTTTTGTCACCTGCCTCTGATTAGTGGGCGCTCACCTGCTCCTGGTCACTAATCAGAGAGCCATTTATTCCTCCTTCGCCACACTGTGTCTGGCAGTGTCACTCACTTTTTGCAACCGCTTGCATTTTGAGTTTCTCCTACTTGTCACGAGCCGTTGATTGTTCCTGAGTTAAGCTTTGCCGAAGTTTCCCATGCCATTGGCACGTCGCCCTTGATTTGTATTTTTTTCCCTCGCTTATTGATTAATAAAGAAGCATCTTACTTGCACGCTGCCTCCCTGCCGTCCTTTCTGCATCTTAGGGACAAGACCACCACAACCATGCGGCCAAGACGTAACAAAACAAATATCATCATAGCAAATTTTGCTAATTACTCGATGACGTCATATGACCACGTCCATAACGACGCCCCAACCATATCTTGGCAGTCTAAGGGGAAACTCGGACATTGTTTGAGTTATTTGCTTAATCCATTCCATAATTTAGCCGTTAGCAAAGAACAATCAATGGATTAGCCGCACCATTGTATAAGATGCAGGTTTCAAAGCTTGGGAAAAACTAACGGTTTATAGTCCGGAAAATATGGTGATAGTTTATATAATAGTATATAAACATTTAGAAACACACTGGTGTCCTCACTTCCAAGTTTACATGTGTTTATATATGTATTTAACCTTTATTTATGCTGTTTAAGGCATTTAAGAACATATTTCATATTTTTATTTGCAATGCTGACCCAGCAAAAAAGCAGCATTTGAATGTTAGAGGTGTTGCAATGTGATGATAATTTCTTATTGTCTCTCAATTACCAGCATAAATGATAGCTATAATGAATTAAAACAGTATAGTAAGTTGACAATGACTTTTGACAATGCCACTACGCTTTTACTGCCATCTAATGTCTACTTTTAAGTCGGTGTACAGGTGTAAAACGAGTAAAACACCAATACAGTATTTGTTGTCCGTCTTTTATTTAAAACAGGGGTGTCAAACTCATTTTAGATCGGGGGCCACATGGAGAAAAATCTACTACCAGGTGGGCCGGACTGTTAAAATCACGGCACGATAACTTAAAAACAAAAGCAACTTCAGATTGTTTTCTTTGCTTAAAAATAGAACAAGCACATTCTGAAAATGTACAAATCATAATGTTGTTGGGGTATTTTTACACTTACATGTTGCGGTTAATCATTTATTTGTCGATATTTATATTTTCTGAATAAATTATGTGATAATGTTTTATCAGTCAACTCATTGGTGTTAATTTTCAATCAAGATAAAATAAATTATATCAAAATCAAATTACAGGTTGTTATTTATGTAGTTTGATCAATTTCCTCGACTGATGTACTAACATCATGTGGTTTATTTTGTACATGTGTAGCATCATCTACAAAGATACAAAGAATTGCTATTACAACATCCAGTGGACACATTTAGAACAGCTGTTTCTTTCATTAAAAAATTTCAGGTAAATTTTTATACTTAGCAAACTCATTCCGAGGGCCGGATAAAACCTGTTGGCGGGCCTGATCTTGGGCCGTTTGTTTGACACCCCTGGTTTAAATATTGTTCTTTTTGGGTTAAGGTTACAAGGGACATTTAAAACACTGATAAAAAATTCCTAAAGTCACAACAATTCAATATCATTGAAAGAAAATAAGCCTTAAAATGTTGCAACTTTTCCACAACTTTCTAAAAAAGCTGCCCAAATTCAGGCATTTAGACCTACATTAATAACACTAAAAAGCGACTGGAAAAAATGGACTGAAAATGTAACCAAGTGCATCGTTAAAGTGAATCAAAGGAAATATCACTAAATCTGGTGCATTTGCAACAAAGTTACCGAACATTCACAGCGCCTGTTGAATAAACCAACAGATATGAACATAATTACAGCAAAATAGGGAAGAATTTGATTCAGTGTCTGTGATAAGTGATGCTGGGAATGGGTAGGAACAACAATAATACACAAGCAAACTTTCATTTAGCTTTAGCTTAGTTCAGTTCAGTTCAGTTCAGTTCAGTTCAGTTTCAGTTTATTTCGAACATGCGTACAATACAATGTAATACATCACACAATTCCAGTTGTTTCATTACAGCATGTCCGAAAAGGAGTAGGAAGAAGCAGAGTTTATTTAATCCTACCCCTTTTCATACCATAGCAATTTTATCCAATTTCCTTGTTCTCTGTAACAGAACATTGAACAAGCGAATAATAAATAAATAAGATACCATAGTAAGCATACAAGTATTAAATACATAAATAATCGTTATCTCAATAAAAAAAAACAATTTAAAAAAAGGGTTCAAGATGTTTATCATAATTCTTGTTCTGTGTACTTTGTGAACACTTGTAGTTTGAACCGTCTCTTAAACTGAATCATGTTGGTGCTTTGTTTGATTTTTTTGGTTAATCCGTTCCATAATTTAATTCCACATACAGATATGCCAAAGGTTTTAAGTGTTGTACGAGCATACAAATGTTTTACATTAGATTTTCATCTAAGGTTATATTTCTCCTCTTTTGTTGAGAAGAATTGTTGTACATTCTTGAGTAGGTTATAGTTTGCTTTATACATAATTTCAGCTGTTTGCAAATTCACCAAATCGTTGAATTTCAATAATTGTGATTTAATAAAGGGTTTGGATGTTCTCTATATCCAACATTATGTATTATTCTCATTGATCTTTTTTGTAACACAGTTTGTGAATGAAGTGCACATTTGTAGTTAAAGATACTTAATGACATGGCTCCCGTGAAAACAGTCAGGATCAAAGCCCGCTCGGAACCATGGATGAATCCGGACCTATTAGCTGCCATAAAAGACAGAGACAGGAAATACTCTGAATATCAAAAATGTAAAACAGAAGTAGATAAACAACCCAATAATATCAACCTCAAATTACTCCTTTCAACTCTCAAAAAGCAATGCAATAAATTAAGAAATAAGTCAACCAACCTGACTAAATCCTTAAAAAAAAATTACATTAACGACAAAATAGAGGAAAACACAAATAAGCCACGTGAGCTCTGGAAAATTCTCAACAACCAGCTTACTGGTTGCAGCCAGAAACTTAAAACAAGACTCACCAACATCAGCATCAAGGAGGGTGACTCCCTCATTACAGACAAAATGGAGGTAGCTATCAGACTTAGCATCTTTTTCACCAGCATAGCCGCAACCCTTGTCAACAAGCTGTCCCACCACTCTGGTCGCTTTGGTGTAGAACACATTAAAGCCTTCTACAGAAAGCTAGGAGTATCCAACGATGATTTCAAATTAGAAATGGTCACAGCTGATGAGGTGTTTAAAAAATTGAGCGCGCTCCACCCTAACACACCGGCCTTGATAATATTCCCTCCAGATTCCTCAGGGACTCTGCCTCCATCATTTCCCCGATCATCACGCACATAATAAACCTATCAATTACACAAGGCCAAGTACCAAAAGATTTTAAGATAGCAAGAGTAACTCCCCTCTTTAAAAAAGGAAGCAAATTGGAACCTGGCAACTACCGACCTGTTTCTATTCTCAGTTCCGTTTCGAAAATAATGGAGAAAATAGTTTATGAACAGGTCGATAGTTACCTTGCCACTAATAAACTCATGTACAAATTCCAATCCGGCTTCAGAACTAACCACTCCACTGACACATACCTTCTCTATCTGACCGACCACATCAAACATGAGGTGGACGCGGGCAAATACTGCGGCATGGTCATGCTGGACCTTCAGAAGGCCTTGGACACCGTTAACCACGCTATACTGTTGGATAAGCTCAGAGCAATCGGATTTAACAAAACCTCATGGAGCTGGATGCAATCTTACTTGGAGGGGAGGGAGCAGGTGGTAGAGGTGAACGGCACCGTGTCCCCCCCCTCTCGGTGAGCTGTGGAGTCCCCCAAGGCAGTATATTGGGACCTTTACTGTTCCTAATATACATAAACAACATGTCATCGGCATGCGACTGTGAATTGTTTTTGTTTGCGGATGACTCTGCCTTGCTGGTATCCGGCAAGGACAAGTCACAGGTGGAGAAAATCCTCAGTGCTGAGCTCTGTAGAACTTGCACCTGGCTCGCTGACAACAAGCTATCCATACACTTGGGTAAAACAGAATCCATCCTGTTTGGGTCCCACATCAAACTTAAGAAAGTCAATGACTTCACCATAAAAGTAGGTGACATTGTTATCACCAGGAAAGATGAGGTCACCTACCTAGGTTCCATTCTAGAGGCTAACCTTTCCTGTGATAAAATGGCAACCAAGGTAATCAAAAAGGTTAACCAACGAACGAGATTTCTGTACAGAATTTCCTCTCTGGTCAACAAAAGCACCTTGAGGATTCTGGTGGGAACTCTCGTTCAACCCTTTTTCGATTACGCATGCACCTCCTGGTACCCTAGCACCTCCAAAACCCTCAAATCTAAACTCCAAACATCTCAGAACAAGCTAGTCAGGTTACTTCTAGACCTCCACCCCAGATCCCACCTCACTCCTACCCACTTCTCTAAAGTGGGCTGGCTCAAGGTGGAGGACAGAGTTAAACAACTTGCACTGAGCCTAGTCTATAAAATCCGCTACACCTCCCTGATACCGAAGTACATGTCAAACTACTTCCTTAACGTAAATGACCGCCATAACCACAACACCAGGGGGTGCTCCACTAACCACGTTAAACCCAGATTCCGAACTAACAAAGGTCTTAACTCATTCTCTTTCTATGCCACATCAATGTGGAATGCGCTCCCAACAGGTATAAAAGAAAGGGCATCTCTATCCTCCTTCAAAACCGCAATAAAAGTTCACCTCCAGGCAGCTACAACCCTAAACTAACACCCTCCCCGGATTGCTAATAATCAAATGTAAACAATCAAATGCAGATACTTTTTCTTTTTCTTATGCCTTCTGATCTCTCTCTCTCTCTCTCTCTCTCTCTCTCTCTCTCTCTCTCTCTCTCTCTCTCTCTCTCTCTCTCTCTCTCTCTCTCTCTCTCTCTCTCTCTCTCTCTCTCTATGTCCACTACTTGATGTCCATATCCCCCCCCCCCCCCTCCACATCTCTGATTGTAAATAATGTAAATAATTCAATGTGATTATCTTGTGTGATGACTGTATTATGATGATAGTATATATGATAGTATATATCTGTATCATGAATCAATTTAAGCGGACCCCGACTTAAACAAGTTGAAAAACTTATTCGGGTGTTACCATTTAGTGGTCAATTGTACGGAATATGTACTTCACTGTGCAACCTACTAATAAAAGTCTCAATCAATCAATCAATCAATCAAAAAGCATTTAAGTCCCATCTTAAAACTCATTTGCATACTCTAGCCTAGGGCTGGGCAATATGGCCTTTTTTTAATATCTCAATATTTTTAGGCCATGTCACGATACACGATATATCTCGATATTTTTGCCTTAGCCTTGAGTGAACACTTGATGCATATAATCACAGCAGTATGATGATTCTATGTGTCTACATTAAAACATTCTTCTCCATACTGCATTAATATATGCTCATTTTAAACTTTCATGCAGAGAGGGAAATCACAACTAAGTCAATTTACCAAAACTGTATTTATTAAACAGTTATTAAGCAGTGGCACAAACATTCATGTCATTTCAAAACAGAAAGTGCAAGATTGTCAGAGACATTTTGAAACAAGCTATTAGTGCACTTTTGTGCATGATGTCACTAAGATGACATATCAAAACAACACTAAATTAAAGTGGACTTTTTGTACAGAACACCACTACAATAGTTTAAAACAAATAAAGTGCACTTTTGTGCATGATGTCACACAAGATATTTCAATAACTGTCTAATAAAAATGAGCTGCATAGTAGGATATCAAATTGTGTGCGTCCTTCGCTAAGTGGTAGGTTCCGGCGGACGTTATCTCCTTATGTTGTGGACTATTTTTTTCATACGGTGTTCATTCATTTTTCATTTTATTTATTTATTTATTTCAGGCAATGACAAAGACGTACAAGTTGACAAAACATAATAATATAAATTAATATAGTGCATTATTGTCCAGTTTTGCCTGAAAGGGAGTGGGAAGAAGATAACTTATTTAATCCCACCCCCAGTTCTCCATTCAGTGATTATTCACATGAGTTTCACTCTCACTTTGTTCAAGGATTATAATACAGATGTTGTATCATAGTGGCATTACCACAGGTAACAATAATTATTACACTGTAACAATCATTTGTATCAACAATGTAGGAATAATGAATATACCATCAATGGTAATAGACATCATAGCAATAATGGTAATAGACATCATAGCAATAATGGTAATAGACAACATAGCAATAATGGTAAGGAAACATTGAGCACATGTTAACACTTTGAGACGGAGTATAGCAGCAGGTCAAATTAAAGACCCTCATCTCTATATTTGAACCAGACCCCATGTTTGTATAATAGTTTAAATCGATTAATAGTTTGGCATTGCTTGTGTTGTAAGTCCAGTTTGTTCCATAGTTTTACTCCGCATACAGACACACAAAAACGTTTACGAGTGGTTTGAGCTCTCGGCAATAAGAAATATCCAAAGCCTCTCAAGTTATGAGTTTGCACTCGTCTTATAAAAAAACGTTGTAGATTAGGTGGCAATAATTTGTTAAAAGCTTTATATAAGATTATTAATGTATTATATTTAACAAGGTCATCAAATTTGAGCAACTTTGATTGCATAAACAGATTATGAGTATGTTCTAAATAACCAATGTTGTGAATGATCCGCACTGCTCTTTTCTGTAATATGATCAGAGGATGAATTGTGTTTTGGTAAGTATTCCCCCATGCTTCAACACAGTATGTAAGGTATGGCAGTACCAAGGTGCAGTATAGAGTACGGAGTGCATTTTCATTGAGGTATAGTTTTGCTTTGTTTATAATTGAGAGGCTTTTGGAGATTTTTGTTTTAATGTGTCTGACATGAGGTTTCCATGATAGTTTACTATCAATTATTACTCCCAAAAATGTATTCTCATTTACGATTTCAATTTGGGTACCATCAATACTTATTTTCTGTTCAGACGTTATGTTGCGATTTCCAAACATTACTATTTTAGTTTTATTTATATTCAAAGATAATTTATTTGTGTCCATCCATTTTTTTACTATGTTTAGTTCTGTGTTTACTGTATTTATGAGCTCATTATAGTCATCACTACTGTAGAATAAATTGTATTTTGGTAAGTATTACCCCATGCTTCAACACAGTATGTAAGGTATGGCAGTATCAAGGTGCAGTATAGAGTACGGAGTGCATTTTCATTGAGGTATAGTTTTGCTTTGTTTATAATTGAGAGGCTTATGGAGATTTTTGTTTTAATGTGTCTGACATGAGGTTTCCATGATAGTTTACTATCAATTATTACTCCCAAAAATGTATTCTCATTTACGATTTCAATTTGGGTACCATCAATACTTATTTTCTGTTCAGACGTTATGTTGCGATTTCCAAACATTACTATCTTAGTTTTATTTATATTCAAAGATAATTTATTTGTGTCCATCCATTTTTTTACTATGTTTAGTTCTGTGTTTACTGTATTTATGAGCTCATTATAGTCATCACTACTGTAGAATAAATTTGTGTCGTCTGCAAAAAGTATAAATTTCAGTATTTTGGATGTATTAAACATATCATTAATATATACATTAAACCGTTTTGGCCCCAACACGGACCCTTGGGGGACACCACAAGCAATGCCAAGAGTATCAGATGAAAATTTACCCATTTTAACAAACTTTACCCTCCCTGTTAAATAACTTTTTAACCAGTCACCAGCCAGCCCCCTAATTCCATATCTTCCCATTTTATCTAGTAGAATTGAATGATTAATGGTAGCAAATGCTTTCTTTAGGTCAATAAAAATACCAACTGCATATCTTTTATGCTCCAGTGCATTAGTAATTTCCTCAATAGCTTCAGTTATTGCCATTGAAGTTGTTCTTTTGGACCTAAAGCCATACTGACCGTCATTGATTATATGATGCTTCTCAAGAAAAGATTCAAGTCGAGAGTTAAATAGTTTCTCTAAGATTTTTGAGAACTGAGGCAAAAGAGAGATTGGTCTGTAATTGGTGAAAGCGTGTTTGCTGTCACTTTTGAAGAGCGGAGTTACTTTAGCGATTTTCATTTGACTTGTAAAGCAGCCAGTCTGGAATGATAAATTACATATATAAGTTAATGGTTTTACAATATTCAGGATAACCTTTTGAACCAATATCATGTTGATATCATGGCAGTCAGTGGAGCACTTACTTTTACACTTCCGCACAATGTTTGTCACTTCCTGCTCATTTGTAGCTGAGAGGAAGAATGACGAAGAATTCTGTTCAATAGTTGATTTTGTAACTCCATTGTCTGGGATATCAACAGCCAATTTAGGACCAACATTTACAAAAAAACTATTGAACTTGTTTACTACATTACTCATATTATAATCTTCACCGTTTTCATCAATAAAGTAATCAGGTTATGTCAACTTGGAATATCCTTGTTTTATTAGACTATTCAAAACATCCCAAGTTCCTTTTATATTATTTTTGTTTTCATATAGTTTTTTTGATAATATAACCATTTGCTTGTTCTTATAATATCAGTTAATTTATTTTTGTACTTCTTGTATCGTTGTTCGACTTCTTTTGTTTTTATTTTGATGAAAAGTTTGTAGAGATTGTTTTTCTTTTTACAGGCATTAATTATCCCTTTTGTGATCCAAGGGCTATTTTTATTTTTTCCTTTTATAAAATATTCTTTTACGGGGCAATGTTTATTATGCAGGGAAGTAAAGATGTCTAAAAAATTACAATAAGCACTGTCCACATTAGGTTCTCTGTATACTGAAGTCCAATCCTGAACTGCTAAACTATTGTTTAGGGCACAGATTGTTTCCTCAGTTGTTATTAGTTTAGAGATTTTTGCCATAGTGTCTTTGGTTTTCTTGAGATGACAGTCATATAAAGTAAAAACAGGTAAATGGTCAGTGATATCACATATAAATAGGCGGTTGATGTGGAAATGGTTGCTTGGGCATTTTGTTGGTGTGGCACCGGCCGGAGATGTTGACATGCAGAGTTTCAAGCACTCTTCATTCTCTAGCAGGTGACTTTTCAAATTATGCTACATATTAGCAGTAGGTGCTACTTTTTGTAGCAACGCTTTTGCCCCACACTTGAAAAATTACGTTTGTCTGTTCGACATATTCCCACTTGAAGCCAAACCACCGCCACATGATGGATCCCGTGCTGTTTTTCTTGGGAATTAATTCTTCCTTCATTTGTTACCAGATTTGCACCTTCTTTCTCTCGTATTACCACTCGCACCACAGCTAACGTTACCCATGCTGCTACCTCTCTGCTCCGCAAGGGCGTATATGGGGCGGCGTGGCGAAGTTGGTAGAGTGGCCGTGCCAGCAATCGGAGGGTTGCTGGTTACTGGGGTTCAATCCCCACCTTCTACCATCCTAGTCACGTCCGTTGTGTCCTTGGGCAAGACACTTCACCCTTGCTCCTGATGGCTGCTGGTTAGCGCCTTGCATGGCAGCTCCCGCCATCAGTGTGTGAATGTGTGTGTGAATGGGTGAATGTGGAAATACTGTCAAAGCGCTTTGAGTACCTTGAAGGTAGAAAAGCGCTATACTAGTATAACCCATTTATCATTTATTATTTATACGTATGTGACGTATGTAAGAAGGTGCACTTGTTGTATGTCTCAGTGAGAAGGAGAGACAAGAAAGAGGTAGAAACGCCTGTAGTGTAATGCCTGCAGCTAAAAGCAACTGTGTGAGAACGTATACTCGAATATCACGATACAGTCATTTTCTATATCGCACAGAGACAAACCCACCCTACTCTAGCCTTTAAATAGACCCCCCTTTTAGACCAGTTGATCTGCCGTTTCTTTTCTGCTCTGTCCCCCTCTCCTTCGTGGAGGGGGGGGGGCACAGATTCGGTGACCACAGATGATGCGCTAGCTAGTCCAAAGTCGGGACCCAGGGTGGACCACTCATCTGTGCATCAGTTGGGGACGTCTCTGCGCTTCTGACCTGTCTCCACTCAAGATGATCTCCTGCTGGCCCCACTATGGACTGGACTCTCACACTATTATGTTAGATCCACTACGGACTGGACTCTCACACTATTAACTAGATCCACTTGACGTCCATTGCACAGAATAACTCAGATATGTTAACACTAGCGAGCAGTAGAGACTATGGAGTGATTTTCGGTCTAGAACATGTTTTGCTTTATTCACTTTTGGTGTGTTTCTTGTTACTTTATGTTGTATATTTTTTACATGAGATTTCCAGTTCATTTTATCATCTATTATTACACCCAAAAATGTTTTTTCTTCTACCCTTTCAATATTTACTCCGTCTATCTGTATTTGTGTTTGACTTTCCCTTCTACTGTTACCAAATAGCATTATTTTAGTCTTACTGAGATTCAAAGATAGTCTGTTTTTGTCAAACCATCTTTTTAACTGGTTCATTTCTTTTGTTATTGTTTGTTTTACAGTTCACATATTTTATAATTTTTGAAGATGTCATCATTCTAAAGTCTAAAGCAGTCCAGTTTCTGATGAGAGGACATTCAGATACAAGGTAGCAGTGATGGTGCAACATATGGCGCACCTGTGGAAGCAGCAGTTGCCTTTGTAAGATGTGAAAGATGAAAATAAAATAACATTTTTAAAAAAGGTCTGTGATGGTTTGGTCTTTTGCACCTGATCTTACCTTCTGTTGTCTTCTCGCCATGTCAGTGGGCTGCTTGGCGTTAAAGGGATATGCAATACACCGCATGACAAACACGTACAGCTGGAGTCTCTTCTTCCTCTCCTCTTCGTCCCTCTGCATCTTCTCAAGGTCCTCCTTCTCCTTGTCGCTGCCCACAGAGGGGCTGGGGCTCGATGCTCGGCCACCGGCGCTCACTCGGCCGCGGGGCTGGAGCGCCCCTCCGCCGCTATGAGCGTCGCTGGCTCCGCTTGGTGTCGGCCGCACGCCCTTGAGGATCTTCGGGGCCGCCACCTCTTTGCGCTCCACCTCCGGGATCTCATCCCCTTCCTCCTCGCTGGAAGACGGGTCTAACATGCCGGGCTTCTGACGGAGGCTACAAGTCAACTACCGCGGCAGGAAGCCGCTTCGCAGATTTCAGTGGAAGCGAAAACTGACTTGCTGAGAGAGAGAGAGAAATGACTCGGCGGAAAAACTACAATGTCGTAGCGTATCGTCGCTTTTTCTTGCTTCCTGTCTTTTATCTGTCAATCAGTCGCTGGATTCATGAGGAGAGATTTAGGGGAGGGGCGATGATGATTGGAGCTGGAGGAGAAAAGGGCGGGGCCCGGAGGTAACCGTGGTGCTGCAACTTGCTGCTCTGGGGTCAGTTTTAGCAGGCTTGAGGCACAACGGCCACCTGATGATACGTGCGCGTGCAATACACGGAAGTCAGCATTGGCAACAAAAAGTAGTTTTTTTGTTGTTGTTGTTGTTTTCTCAAAACCTTTATTTATAATAATAAACTATCAATCGATTTAAACTATTATACAAACATCGGGTCTGGTTCAAATATAGATATGATGGTCTTTAATTTGACCTGCTGTGGTACTCTGTCTCAAAGTGTTAACATGTGCTCAATGTTTTTGATTGATTGAAACTTGTATTAGTACATTGCACAGTGAAGTACATATTCCGTACAATTAACCACTAAATGGTAACACCCGAAGAAGTTTTTCAACTTGTCCACTTAAATTGATTCATGATACAGATATATACTATTTTCATAATACAGTCATCACACAAGATAATCATCAGAGTATATACAATGAATTATTTACATTATTTACAATCCGGGGTGTGGGATATGGAGGGGGAGGTGGGTAGGATTGGTTGGTATCAACACTTCAGTCATCAACAATTGCATCATCAGAGAAATGGACATTGGAACAGTGTAGGACTGACTTGGTAAGATATGTACAGCAGGTAGTGGACACAGAGAGAGAGATCAGAAAGTATAAGAAAAAGTGTCTACATTTGATTATTTACATTTGATTATTTACATTTGATTCTTTACAATCCGAAGAGGTATGATGTGGAAGGGAGGGTGTTAGTTTAGGGTTGAAGTTGACTGGAGGTGTTGTTTTAGTGCGGTTTTGATGGAGGATAGAGATGCCCTTTCTTTTACACCTGTTGGGAGTGCATTCCATATTGATGTGGCATAGAAAGAGAATGAGTTAAGACCTTTGTTAGATCGGAATCTGGGTTTAACGTGGTTAGTGGAGCTCCCTCTGGTGTTGTGGTTATGGCGGTCATTTACGTTAAGGAAGTAGTTTGACATGTACTTCGGTATCAGGGAGGTGTAGCAGATTTTATAGACTAGGCTCAGTGCAAGTTGTTTTACTCTGTCCTCCACCCTGAGGTGTGAGGTGTGATCTGGGGTGGAGGTCTAAAAGTAACCTAACTAGCTTGTTCTGGGATGTTTGGAGTCTAGATTTGAGGGTTTTGGAGGTGCTAGGGTACCAGGAGGTGCATGCGTAATCGAAAAAGGGTTGAACTAGAGTTCCCGCCAGAATCTTCATGGTTCTTTTGTTGACCAGAGAGGAGATGCTATAGAGAAATCCCGTTCCTTGGTTGACCTTTTTGATTACCTTGGTTGCCATTTTATCACAGGAAAGATTAGCCTCTAGAATGGAACCTAGGTAGGTGACCTCATCTTTCCTGGTGATAACAATGTCACCCACTTTTATAGTGAAGTCATGTTTCCTTACCATTATTGCTATGTTGCAGAGGTGTGGACTCGAGTCACATGACTTGGACTGATTCTAGTCATGAATTTGATGACTTTAGACTCGACTTGACAAAATGTAAAGAGACTTGCAACTCGACTTAGACTTTAACATCAATGACTTGTGACTTCACTTGGACTTGAGCCTTTTGACTTGACAAGACTTGCTACTTTCACCAAAACCCAAAGATTAAAAAGTTATTCAGGAGCGCTCCGTATCTTTCATTGTGTACGTGTGGGCTCTCAGTACAAATTAGATCTACGTTGTTTTCATCCCACAGCATTTTGACAAATTGTCAAACGACGCGCCAGTGAGAAAAAATGATGCCAAAGTTGGTTTCGTTCGGATATAAAAACTACGACTTGGTCAACAAAAAACGAATTGCAGTATGCAAAACATGCAGTTTGAATATTACAGACGGAGACGCAACAACTTCCAACTTTGTTAGACATTTGAAGTTGCACAAAGAAGGACATACTTGCCAACCCTCCCGTTTTTAGCGGGAGAATCCCGATATTCAGCGCCTCTCCCGACAACCTCCCGACAGAGATTTTCTCCCGACAAACTCCCGGTATTCAGCCGGAGCTGGAGGCCACGCCCCCCCCAAAAAAAGTCTGCCGCAGCTGCGATTGGACCTGACCAGCCTCCGGGTACAAGTACTGGAGTACCAATTGCTTGCCAGGGAAGATCTTCCCCAGGAAGCAAGGATTGACCGGTTTTGGGCCATGCTAGGGAGAGATGGAAGATTCCACACTCTTGTGCATTTGATGAAAGCACTTTTGTGCGTGCCACACAGCAATGCATCATCAGAGAGGGTGTTCAGCATGGTTAGAAAAATAGTGACAGAGAATAGAAAGAGGATGGACAATTCAACCCTTAACAAAGCATTGTACTTTCAAGTACAACAATGAGTAGATGAGTGTTGTGTGTGTGTATATGTGTAAATAAATGAATACTAAAATTCAAGTATTTCTTTTATTTATATGTATAATAAATATATATATATATATATATATATATATATATATATATATATATATATATATATATATATATATATATATATATATATATATATATATATATATATATATATATACATATATATATATATATATATATATATATATATATATATATATATATATATATATATATATATAGCTAGAATTAACTGAAAGTCAAGTATTTATATATATATATATATATATATATATATATATATATATATATATATATATATATATATATATATATATATATATATATATATATATATATGAAATACTTGAGTTGGTGAATTCTAGCTGTAAATATACTCTCCTCTTAACCACGCCCCTAACCACGCCCCCGCCCCAACTACTCCCCCCCGACCAAGCCCCCCTCCCGGCCAAGGCCCCCCAAACCCCCCCCCACCCCCCTCCCGATATTGGAGGTCTCAAGGTTGGCAAGTATGAAGAAGAGTAAATTTTGAATGTAAGCTAACGTTTATTGGCTAAGTAACGTGACATTTATTTGCTGTGTATTTAAACCAGTGAGGCTGTAAACTCACTGCTAACGTTATACCATAGACATCTTCTAAGGGTACAGCATCGAGCGCTACTGCCTACTGGCGCAGACGAGACGCGGGGCCGCCATCTTGGAGTGGTGATCCGCTCCACTCAGTGCAATTCATTTGGCAGGAGCAATGAACTGTCAGTGCATTTAATTCATCTTACCTCACTGAATACCACTGATTTTCAAGCGCTTTTTTGTCATACGTGTAGCTATTATAAAGGACCCATGTTTTGGTGTGTTTTATTATTCATAGTTTGCTTAACAGTAATAGAATATTCCTATATGCTGAGTGACCAGACGTCCGAGATCAAAACTGGGAATATAATCCCAGAGAAGGGGAAAAAACGGTCAGTTATTTTTAAGTTCAAGAAACAATATGATTAGGTTATATATACATGCGTATATCCTACATAAACAATGTACTGTATGAATACATTAGATATCTATATATCTTAAGGACCTATAGACTGTATCTCTGTTGCTGCAGCAGCAGAGAGTTTATTCTGTCTTGACACTTTGTATTGATATTTTGTATTACATTCTTCCCTTAAATGATAATGTTTACAGTGATTGTTTTATATGTATTTTTTATGTATGTCGCTTTGGATAAAAGCGTCTGCCAAATAATTAAACATAAACATATATAAACACCTGAAAGTCTTTATATCAGCTAAAACCACCAATCTGTTTCACTGGATTCAGAATAAAACCAAATTCTGTCTTACCCAACAATGTTAGTATTTGAATATTGTTACTTGAAGACTTATTCCTGGTTACAATTACACTGTTAAGAAAGTATTGTCTTATATTTTGCCTAAAATGAGAATGCATCATAATCCGTGGCGGCTGGTGAATTTTGTTTTAGGTGGGGCTGAAAGTTTGTAAACCAAACCCCTGTAGGGGCGTCATCCTCCCCCAGAAGATTTCTTTGTGATTTTCACATACAAATATTGAAGATCTTTGCTCCTTCTCAACTCTGTGGTAATATTATTTTCACAAAATACAACCAATAGTAAGGCAGCACGGTGGAAGAGGGGTTAGTGCGTCTGCCTCACAATACGAAGGTCCTGAGTAGTCCTGGGTTCAATCCCGGGCTCGGGATCTTTCTGTGTGGAGTTTGCATGTTCTCCCCGTAACTGCGTGGGTTCCCTCCGGGTACTCCGGCTTCCTCCCACCTCCAAAGACATGCACCTGGGGATCGGTTGATTGGCAACACTAAATTGGCCCTAGTGTGTGAGTGTGAATGTTGTCTTTTTATCTGTGTTGGCCCTGCGATGAAGTGGCGACTTGTCCAGGGTGTACCCCGCCTTCCGCCCGATTGTAGCTGAGATAGGCTCCAGCGCCCCCCGCAACCCCAAAAGGGATAAGCGGTAGAAAATGGATGGATAGATGGACAACCAATAGTACGTTAATGTTAAATCTTACTTGTGAAAAGTAATCCCCCTATTCCTATTTTCAACAGTCCGCTCATTTGAGCAGGAAAACGCTGAATACCATCTTTGTTTTCTACCTGTCAACTGTCAGTTTAGGCTGCTCGCCGGCTCCTCATCACCACTTCAAGATGGCGGCCAAATTGCTCGCGTCACAGCAGCCAATGCTGCGTCTACTTATAAGATGTCTATGGTTATAACGTCATTGCAAACACGGCAATCTGTTGCGTCCACTGCCGTTCGCTACCTTATTCATACTTTTTGTCAAGTGATTTTTTTTAAGCAGGGTTGCATGAGGCACCTACACATAACGTTACAACAAAGGGTTGGAGTTGGGGGTTAAATCACCAAAATGATTCCCGGGCGCGGCACCGCTGCTGCCCACTGCTCCCCAAGGGGATGGGTCAAATGCAGAGGACACATTTCACCACCTCTAGTGTGTGTGTGACAATCATTGGTACTTTAATCTTAATCTTAATTAGTAAATGTATCACACACAGTAACGTAACGTTAGACGGCGGTCAGCACCACAGCGTATTTTAGCCACCTACAAAAAGACAAACATAGTCAAATAAAGGTCAGTTAAAATGTATACCATATTAAGAATATGTGTACATATTGCATAGGGCCCTGACATCTAAAAAGTACAACGCTGTTCATTGTTATGTTCATGTATTTGTTATGTTTTTCATGTGTACGCACACATCAACACACATACAGTATGAAATGAGATCAATGAGATAAGGTAAGAACAGGATAGAAACTGCTGTGGAACTAGTTACAATGCAATATGCCATGGAAATACAATGTTAACACTTTCGTGCAAATAAGTACAGTTGCACTTGTTTTTTCAAATGTGTTTATTCTGTAAGGGAATGAGTTAAATGTTTAAAATGACTGGTTAATAGTGCTATTATGAAGTGCAATGTCAGCACTCTTTTTTTTCCTGCAATTTCAAATGCACTTGTTTTAATAAATAAATACAGCGTTTTAAAAGCATACACAATCTTTGTAAATATATTAGTCTGTGGTTAAAAGGACTTGAAAGGACTTGAAACTCAAAATGCAGGACTTGGGACTTGACTTGAGACTTTCCAGTCTTGACTTTGGACTTGACTCGGGACTTGCCTGTCTTGACTCGGGACTTGACTCGAGACTTGAGGGCAAAGACTTGAGACTTACTTGTGACTTGCAAAACAATGACTTGGTCCCACCCATATGTTGTCTATTACCATTGTTGGTATTTTGTCTATTACCATTGTTGGTATATTCATTCTTCCAACATTGTTGATACAGTGTAATAATTATTGTTACCTGTGGTAATGCCACTATTATACAACATTTGTATAATCCTTAAACAAAGTAGCAGTGAAACTCAATGTATTAATCACTGAATTGAGGAATGGGGGTGGGATTAAATAAATTATCTTCTTCCCACTGTCAGGACTCGTTCAAAAATAGGACTCAGATGCAGAGGTGGGGAATAATCCGGCAGGCTTTTATTTGGAAAAGTTCACTTTTCACCTCTTGAGCTTTTTGGTTGTTAGAGGTAGAAAGCGTTTTAAAGTAAATTTCTTTTTTTTTTTAAAGGCACAAAAAACAGGTCGGGTATTGAAAAACATACATTTACGAATATAAAACTTAGCCAATAGTATAGTGAGGTTGCAAAGGTAAAATTCCTTTTCAAATGTTTTCTCATACAGTGTAAATCTAAATAGCACATCTTTAAAACAAAGCACAAATTTGTCATGAATATTGTCCAGGATGAAAGGACTGATGCCCTGCCATAGTGATCGAGTGCTTTCACAAGTCCAAAACAGGTGGTAAACAGTCTCTGGATGTATGTTACATAAAGTGCAGGTAACATCAATGTCCTTCTTATATCTAAGCATCTCAGTCTTTACAGGGTAATTATCATGAATGATTTTGAATGAAATCTCTTTGACTTTGTTCGTAAGTAAATACCTGTTTGGAAGAGACCATGTTTTGACCCAGCAGATGTCATTCACAACATTAATCCAGAGCGCAATTACATAGGAGACAGACACAATCATTTTTGGAAAAAGATGTGGATTTTTCCGTTATTTTTCTGATTAAAACAAAGTTTCCCCACAGGAGTGTCAAGTGGATCATTCATATTTTTTACAGCAGAAAGAGGAAATGAGTAAGCCCTGTACAACATAACAACACCTGATGGAATGGCATCAAATACAACGGCAAACAGTTTGGGAGTCACAGGGACCTTAAAATGTTTGAGAAATTCTTGGTAGTAGCAACAAAAAGTAGTGATGTGTCCTTTGTCTACAATCCGGCTCTTAGAGCTGGCTCTTTGGCGTAAATGCAAAGGTTTTTTCCCGTCTGTTTTCCTTTAAAGGGGCTGTTGGCAACCTTTACGTGGATACCTTTCCAATGCCTTTTAAAGGAGAGCTGCACTTTTTGGGGGGAATTTTGCTTTGTGAACGATTGTAGTTTGAACAGTCTCTTAAAATTGTCTCACCTGTCCCTGATTGGCAACAGCCAGTACATGTACACAATTGGATTAAAAGCCTAACTGGAATTAAAATGCTTCATGTAAACTCGCCATTCCGAATATTCTGACCCGATAACACACATTCAGATAAAAATTTCCTTCCGTTCGAGACAAGTGGTTTATGTCGATAGTCATTCAGATTGGAGCGCATGAAAACACTCCCTCCGAAATTATCTTTACTGCGCATGTCTTTGATGTCAGCTAAACTTTGGTGGTGGTTGGGGGACTAAATTTAATAGACACGGAATGCAGCGATCGTCTTGCTGCTGTCTCCACCCATTCAACATGTACAGAAAGAAGAAGCGTTATATACTGTTGAGTTTGTCCCTCGAAAACCGAGACTAGCAAAAACAAAAGTATGGTCTGTAGTATCTTGTGTCGATTTAACAATAAAAGGAGGGATCCAGTTGTTGTCTTAACGAGCCGTTTTATTCACGGCCTTACAGCTACTCAAAGTGCTAACTGCTAGTATGGAGGGCACAAAACAGCTCTATTCAAAAAGAGAGGTAAAACAAAAGTAGTTAACAGAATGAGAAATTAATATATGTGATAATGATAATTTTTTATTATGATCAGATTAAATAAATGTTGCCCATGTACACGTGGCTAATGTTACTTGTGTTGCTGAACTCCTTTAACAATTAAATACTTGTTTTACCTGTACATTGCCTTTCGGTCTCTTGCATCTTGGGGTCACAACTACTGCAGCAATGCGTGAACCTGACAGCGGACCTATAATGTAAAAAAAGATTATGCATAATCTAGTCACAATTTTGACCAGAAAAACACTATCATGTGTTATGTAGACAATAAAAAAGTGTTTTAATGTAAAAAAAAATATCACAATATGATGCATTTAAGTTACAAGCAAAAATTTGAGGAACATGCATCCCCGTTATTAGTTGCCCTAGCAAAGGCCACAGTGAACCCCATAAGATGCAACCAAAAAAAATTGGCTTACGTGTTAGCATTAGTTTATATCTAGAGATGGACATATCTTTGTTTTTTCCGAGCATGGGATGGAAAAAAGTGAGTGTGAAGGACAGTGCTGAGAAGAAGAAGTGGAAGATATTCATTGAAATAAATAAATTAATCATCCAAAACATGACTGAGTGGGTAGTCAACTTGGCGAAGCAATTTGAGCATAGCACTGCAAGTTTGCACCATACTGAAGCAGAATGAGTCAATAACGCCAGCCAAAGATACAAAAATTTTATCCAAACAGCGGATATTCATCCATGAAAGTATGAATATATATATATATATATATATATATATATATATATATATATATATATATATATATATATATATATATATATATATATATATATATACATATATATATATATATATATATATATATATATATATATATATATATATATATATATATATATATATATATATATATATACTATACATATATATATATATATATATATATATATATATATATATATATATATACATATATATATATATATATATATATATATATATATATATACACAGCATTTACTTCAATCAATCAATGAATGTTTATTTATATAGCCCTAAATCACAAAAGTCTCAAAGGGCTGCACAAGCCACAACGACATCCTCGGCACAGAGCCCACACAAGGGACGTCGATGTGAATGACTATGAGAAACCTTGGAGGGGACCGCATATGTGGGTAACCCCCCCTCTAAGTACAGTCCCTAGTGGATCCACATAACAGTGAGAGTCCAGTCCATAGTGGGGCCAGCAGGAGACCATCTCGAGCGGAGACAGGTCAGTAGCGCAGAGACGTCCCCAACCGATGCACAGGCGAGCGGTCCACCCCGGGTCCCAACTCTGGACAGCCAGCATCTCATCCATGGTCACCGGAACCGGAATAACCCGGCGAGGGGGCAAAGGAGAAAAGAAAACGGCAGATCAACTTGTCTGAAAAAAGGGGGATCTATTTAAAGGCTAGAGTATACACATGAGTTTTAAGATGGGACTTAAATGCTTCTACTGAGGTAGCATCTCTAACTTTTACCGGGAGGGCATTCCATAGTACTGGAGCCCGAACAGAAAACGCTCTGTAGCCCGCAGACTTTTTTTTGGGCTCTGGGAATCAGTAATAAGCCGGAGTTCTTTGAACGCAGATTTCTTGCCGGGACATATGGTACAATACAATCGGCAAGATAGGCAGGAGCTAGACCGTGTAGTATACAGGAAGCCAGTGCAAGTGAGCCAGTATAGGCGTAATATGATCAAACTTTCTTGTTCTTGTCAAAAGTCTAGCAGCCGCATTTTGTACCAACTGTAATCTTTTAATGCTAGACATAGGGAGACCCGAAAATAATATGTTACAGTAATCGAGACGAGACGTAACGAATGCATGAATAATGATTTCAGCGTCGCGAGTGGACAAAATGGAACGAATTTTAGCGATATTACGGAGATGAAAGAAGGCCGTTTTAGTAACACTCTTAATGTGTGACTCAAACGAGAGAGTTGGGTCGAAAATAATACCCAGATTCTTTACCGAGTCGCCTTGTGTAATTGTTTGGTTGTCAAATGTTAAAGTGGTATTATTAAATAGATGTCGGTGTTGAGCAGGCCCGATAATCAGCATTTCCGTTTTCTTAGCGTTGAGTTGCAAAAAGTTAGCGGACATCCATTGTTTAATTTCATTAAGACACGCCTCCAGCTGACTACAATCCGGCGTGTTGGTCAGCTTTAGGGGCATGTAGAGTTGGGTGTCATCAGCATAACAGTGAAAGCTAACACCGTATTTGTGTGTGATGTCACCTAGCGGCAGCATGTAAATACTAAAGAGTGCAGGACCAAGAACCGAACCCTGGGGGACTCCGCATGTTGACATAGTCAACTTGACATAGTCCGAGGTCACATTGTTATGGGAGACACACTGCATCCTGTCAGTAAGATAAGAGTTAAACCATGACAAGACTAAGTCTGACATACCAATACATGTTTTGATACGCTCTAATGAAATATTATGATTGACGGTATCGAAAGCAGCGCTAAGATCAAGAAGCAGCAACATAGATGACGCATCAGAATCCATCGTTAGCAATAGATCATTAGTCATTTTTGCGAGGGCTGTCTCCGTAGAGTGATCTGCCCTGAAACCGGATTGAGAAGGTTTACAGAGATTGTTAGACGCTAAGTGTTCATTTAGCTGCTGTGCAACAATTTTTTCGAGGATTTTCGAGATAAACGGAAGGTGGGACACCGGCCGGTAGTTTACCATGAGGTCAGGATCGAGGTTAGGTCTTTTGAGTAGAGGATGAATAACCGCTTTTTTGAATGCTAGGGGAACAGTGCCAGAGGAAAGTGATACGTTTATAATATTTAGCACTGATGGACCTAATAATACAAAAAGCTCCTTGATAAGTTTCCCAGGAAATGGGTCAAGAAAACATGTTGTTTGTTTTGTCCCATTTGCACATCTTAACAATTCCTCTAATGTTATTTCATCAAAGAGAGAGAAACTATTTTGGAGGGCGGTATCCGTCATATATACAGTTGTATCTGTGTTAATAGAACCCAGTTGTAGCTGGGATGCATTGTCTTTAATCTCCTTTCTAATGACTTCAATTTTCTTATTAAAGAAATTCATAAAGTCATCTGCCGAGTGGGTGGAGCTACTGGGAGGAGTCCCTTGTTGGGTTAGCGATGCTACTGTACTGAACAAAAATGTAGGATCATTTTTGTTGAGGTGGATGAGATTTGAGTAATATTTAGCTTTAGCTAAGGTAAGCATGCGTTTATAAGTTATTAAACTATCACTCCATGCTTGATGGAAAACCTCAAGTTTAGTCGCGCGCCATTTACGTTCCAGCTTTCTACATGATAATTAATGGGCTTTAGTTTATTCTGTAAACCATGGGGTACGCCTTTTAGGGGCCCTTTTTAGCTTTAGCGGTGCTACACTATCAATGGTGTCGCGCAGGGCGTCGTTAAAGTTGTTAGTGAGGTTATCAATAGAGCCGACATAATTTGGGAATGGTGCCATTACCGAAGGGAGTAGGCCAGCAAGAGTCGTCGTTGTGGCAGCATTAATGTTGCGGCTGCTATAGTAGTTATTATTATTATTAGTTTGTTGACAATGAGTCAGAACTTCGAATTTTATAAGGTAATGATCGGACATTACTTTAGTATACGGGAGTATCGTAACTTTGGAGGTGGTGACACCCCTGACAAGCACTAGATCTATCGTATTACCGTTGCGATGCGTGGGTTCATTTATTATTTGTGTAAGACCACAGCTATTAATTATATACTTATTATATACAATTATATACAATTATATACTTGAGCTACTATTTGCAAAAAATAACAAAGTTTACCTGATCGAACGTTAAATATCTCGTTTTTTGCAGTGTATTGAATATAGGTCGAAAAGGATTTGCAAATAATTTGATTTGGTTTTTATTTACAATTTACTTAACGTGCCAACTTCACAGGATTTGGGGTTTTATATATATATATATATATATATATATATATATATATATATATATATATATATATATATATATATATATATATATATATATATATATATATATATATATATATATATATATATATCTCCTCTCTGAGCTGCCACCTTACCGTGGTAGAGGAGTTTGCGTGTCCCAATGATCCTAGGAGCTATGTTGTCCGGGGGCTTTATGCCCCCTGGTAGGGTCTCCCAAGACAAACTGGTCCTAGGTGAGGGATCAGACAAAGAGCAGCTCGAAGACCTCAATGAGAAATAAAAACTATGGACCCAGATTTCCCTCGCCCGGACGCGGGTCACCGGGGCCCCCCTCTGGTGCCAGGCCCGGAGGTGGGGCACGATGGCGAGCGCCTGGTGGCCGGGCCTGTCCCCATGGGGCCCGGCCGGGCACAGCCCAAAGAGGCAACGTAGGTTCCCCCTCCAATGGGCTCACCACCCATAGCAGGGGTCATAGAGGTCGGGTGCGATGTGAGCTGGGCGGCAGCCGAAGCCAGGGCACTTGGCGGTCCGATCCTCGGCTACAGAAACTAGCTCTTGGGACGTGGAACGTCACCTCGCTGGGGGGGAAGGAGCCTGAGCTAGTGCGCGAGGTGGAGAAGTTCCGACTAGACATAGTCGGACTCACTTCGACGCACAGCAAGGGCTCTGGAACAAGTTCTCTCGAGAGGGACTGGACTATCTTCTACTCTGGCGTTGCCGGCAGTGAGAGGTGACGGGCTGGGGTGGCAATTCTTGTTGCCCCCCGGCTCAGAGCCTGCATGTTGGAGTTCAACCCGGTGGACAAGAGGGTAGCTTCCCTCCGCCTTCGGGTGGGGGAACGGGTCCTGACTGTGGTTTGCGCTTACGCGCCAAGCCACAGCTCAGAGTACCCACCCTTTTTGGATTCACTCGAGGGAGTACTTGAGAGTGCTCCCCCGGGTGATTCCCTCGTTCTACTGGGGGACTTTAACTCTCATGTTTGCAGCGACAGTGAAACCTGGAGAGGCGTGATTGGGAAGAATGGCTGCCCGGATCTGAACCCGAGCGGTGTTTTGTTACTGGACTTTTGTGCCCGTCACGGATTGTCCATAACGAACACCATGTTCAAACATAAGGGTGTCCATATGTGCACTTGGCACCAGGACACCCTAGGCCGCAGTTCCATGATCGACTTTGTAGTTGTGTCGTCGGATTTGCGGCCTCATGTTTTGGACACTCGGGTGAAGAGAGGGGCGGAGCTTTCTACGGATCACCACCTGGTGGTGAGTTGGCTGCGATGGTGGGGGAGGATGCCGGACAGACCTGGCAGGCCCAAACGCATTGTGAGGGTTTGCTGGGAACGTCTGGCAGAGTCTCCTGTCAGAGAGAGTTTCAATTCCCACCTCCGGAAGAACTTTGAACATGTCACGAGGGATGTGCTGGACATTGAGTCCGAATGGACCATGTTCCGCACCTCTATTGTCGAGGCGGCTGATTGGAGCTGTGGCCGCAAGGTAGTTGGTGCCTGTCGTGGCGGTAATCCTAGAACCCGTTGGTGGACACCGGCGGTGAGGGATGCCGTCAAGCTGAAGAAGGAGTCTTATCGGGTTCTTTTGGCTCATAGGACTCCTGAGGCAGCGGACAGGTACCGACAGGCCAAGCGGTGTGCGGCTTCGGCGGTCGCAGAGGCAAAAACTCGGACATGGGAGGAGTTCGGGGAAGCCATGGAAAACGACTTCCGGACGGCTTCGAAGCGATTCTGGACCACCATCCGCCGCCTCAGGAAGGGGAAGCGGTGCACTATCAACACCGTGTACAGTGAGAATGGTGTTCTGCTGACCTCGACTGCGGATGTTGTGGATCGGTGGAGGGAATACTTCGAAGACCTCCTCAATCCCACCAACACGTCTTCCTATGAGGAAGCAGTGTCTGGGGTATCTGTGGTGGGCTCTCCTATTTCTGGGGCTGAGGTTGCTGAGGTAGTTAAAAAGCTCCTCGGTGGCAAAGCCCCGGGGGTGGATGAGATCCGCCCGGAGTTCCTTAAGGCTCTGGATGCTGTGGGGCTGTCTTGGTTGACAAGACTCTGCAGCATTGCGTGGACATTGGGGGCGGTACCTCTGGATTGGCAGACCGGGGTGGTGGTTCCTCTCTTTAAGAAGGGGAACCGGAGGGTGTGTTCTAACTATCGTGGGATCACACTCCTCAGCCTTCCCGGTAAGGTCTATTCAGGTGTGCTGGAGAGGAGGCTACGCCGGATAGTCGAACCTCGGATTCAGGAGGAACAGTGTGGTTTTCGTCCTGGTCGTGGAACTGTGGACCAGCTCTATACTCTCGGCAGGGTCCTTGAGGGTGCATGGGAGTTTGCCCAACCAGTCTACATGTGTTTTGTGGACTTAGAGAAGGCATTCGACCGTGTCCCTCGGGAAGTCCTGTGGGGAGTGCTCAGAGAGTATGGGGTATCGGAATGTCTGATTGTGGCGGTCCGCTCCCTGTATGATCAGTGCCAGAGTTTGGTCCGCATTGGTCCGTAAGTCGGACACGTTTCCAGTGAGGGTTGGACTCCGCCAAGGCTGCCCTTTGTCACCGATTCTGTTCATAACTTTTATGGACAGAATTTCTAGACGCAGTCAAGGCGTTGAGGGGATCTGGTTTGGTGGCTGCAGGATTAGGTCTCTGCTTTTTGCAGATGATGTGGTCCGGATGGCTTCATCTGGCCAGGATCTTCAGCTCTCGCTGGATCGGTTCGCAGCTGAGTGTGAAGCGACTGGGATGAGAATCAGCACCTCCAAGTCCGAATCCATGGTTCTCGCCCGGAAAAGGGTGGAGTGCCATCTCCGGGTTGCGGAGGAGACCCTGCCCCAAGTGGAGGAGTTCAAGTACCTCGGAGTCTTGTTCACTAGTGAGGGAAGAGTGGATCGTGAGATCGACAGGCGGATCGGTGCGGCGTCTTCAGTAATGCAGACGCTGTATCGATCCGTTGTGGTGAAGAAGGAGCTCAGCCGGAAGGCAAAGCTCTCAATTTACCGGTCGATCTACGTTCCCATCCTCACCTATGGTCATGAGCTTTGGGTTATGACCGAAAGGACAAGATCACGGGTACAAGCGGCCGAAATGAGTTTCCTCCGCCGGGTGGCGGGGCTCTCCCTTAGAGATAGGGTCAGAAGCTCTGCCATCCGGGGGGAGCTCAAAGTAAAGCCGCTGCTCCTCCACATCGAGAGGAGCCAGATGAGGTGGTTCGGGCATCTGGTCAGGATGCCACCCGAACGCCTCCCTAGAGAGGTGTTTAGGGCACGTCCGACCGGTAGGAGACCACGGGGAAGACCCAGGACACGTTGGGAAGACTATGTCTCCCGGCTGGCCTGGGAACGCCTCGGGATCCCCCGGGAGGAGCTGGACGAAGTGGCTGGGGAGAGGGAAGTCTGGGCTTCCCTGCTTGAGCTGCTGCCCCCGCGACCCGACCTCGGATAAGTGGAAGAAGATGGATGGATGGATGGATATATATATACACTACCGTTCAAAAGTTTGGGGTCACATTGAAATGTCCTTATTTTTGAAGGAAAAGCACTGTATTTTTCAATGAAGATAACTTTAAACTAGTCTTAACTTTAAAGAAATACACTCTATACATTGCTAATGTGGTAAATGACTATTCTAGCTGCAAATGTCTGGTTTTTGGTGCAATATCCACATAGGTGTAGAGAGGCCCATTTCCAGCAACTATCATTCCAGTGTTCTAATGGTACAATGTGTTTGCTCATTGGCTCAGAAGGCTAATTGATGATTAGAAAACCCTTGTGCAAACATGTTCACACATCTGAAAACAGTTTAGCTCGTTACAGAAGCTACAAAACTGACCTTCCTTTGAGCAGATTGAGTTTCTGGAGCATCACATTTGTGGGGTCAATTAAACGCTTAAAATGGCCAGAAAAAGAGAACTTTCATCTGAAACTCGACAGTCTATTCTTGTTCTTAGAAATGAAGGCTATTCCACAAAATTGTTTGGGTGACCCCAAACTTTTAAACGGTAGTGTGTATATATATATATATACATATATATATACATATATATATATATATATATATATATATATATATATATATATATATATATATATATATATATATATATATATATATATATATATATATATATATATATATATATATATATATATATATATATACATATACATATATGTATGTATGTATGTATTTTGTTATTATCATTATTTTATCATTATCATAATTCGTATGTCCTGTCCAGCCACATAGGCGCACACACACACACACACACACACACACACACACACACACACACACACACACACACACACACATACACACACACACACACATATATATATATATATATATATATATATGTATATATATATATATATATATATATATATATATATATATATATATATATATATATATATATATATATATATATATATATACATATGTACGTGTGTGTGTGTGTGTGTGTGTGTGTGTGTGTGTGTGTGTGTGTGTGTGTGTGTGTGTGTGTGTGTGTGTGTGTGTGTGTGTGTGTGTTTGTGTTTGACAGAGAAGCAGCTGGAAGGAGATACTGTAGAAGTTCAATCTCCAAAGTAAATGCAGTATACAAAAATAATATACAGTATATATATATATATATATATATATATATATATATATATATATATATTTATTTATTTATTTATTTTTTTTATATATATGTATATACAAAACCCCAAAACCAGTGAAGTTGGCACGTTAGTAAGTTGTAAATCAAAACAGAATAAAATGATTTGCAAAAACTCTTCGACCTATATTCAATTAAATACACTGCAAAAACAAGATATTTAACATTCAATCTGGTAAACTTTGTTATTTTTTGCAAATATTAGCTCATTTGGAATTTAATGCCTGCAACATGTTTTAAATAAGCTGGCACAAGTGGCAAAAAAGACTGAGGAAGTTGAGGAATGCTCATCAAACATTTATTTGGAACATCCCACAGGTGATCAGGCTAATTGGGAACAGGTGGGTGTCATGATTGGGTATAATAGCAGCTTCCATGAAATGCTCAGTCATTCACAAACAGGGATGGGGCGAGGGTCACCACCTTGTGAATAAATGCCTTTAAGAACAACATTTCTCAACAAGCTATTGCAAGGAATTTAGGGATTTCTCCATCTACAGTCCGTAATATCGTCAAAGGATTCAGAAAATATGGAAAAATCACTGCACGTAAGCAGCAAGGCCAGAAAACCAACATTGAATTTCCGTGACCTTCGATCCCTCAGGCTGCATCAAAAACCGACATCAGTGTATAAAGGATATCACCACATGGGCTCAGGAACACTTCAAAAAACCACTGTCAGTAACTACAGTTTGTCACTACATCTATAAGTGCAAGTTAAAACTCTACTATGCAAAGCGAAAGACATTTATCAACAACATCCAGAAACGCTGCCGGCTTCGCTGGGCCCGAGCTCATCTAAGATGGACTGATGCTAAGTAGAAAAGTGTTCTGTGGCCTGACGAGTCCACATTTCAAATTGTTTTCGGAAACTGTGGACGTCGTGTCCTCCGGACCAAAGAGGAAAAGAACCATCCAGACTGTTATAGGCGGAAAGTTTAAAAGCCAGCATCTGTGATGGTATGGGGGTGTATTAGTGCCCATGGCTTGGGTAACTTACACATCTGTGAAGGCACCATTAATGCTGAAAGGTACATACAGGTTTTGGAGCAACATATGTTGCCATCCAAGCAATGTCAATTCAGTCAATTAGTGCACGAGGGGAAAAAATGGCGAAATCGTTGGGGAAACATAAATTAGACTCCGAGTGTAGAGTTTTTAAACATCAGTGGACATATGACTTCTGTTCCGTTTAAGGAAAAGACAGTTTAGATTGTATTTATTTATATATACAGTATATATATATATATATAGCGCGGCCCCTGGTCAAATTTTTTTAACCCAATACGGCCCCCGGGTCAAAAAGTTTGGGGACGCCTGCTCTATACTGTTGTAATTGAATATCTTAGTATTATACCGTAATAAAGTACCTTTAGAACCATCCATCCATCCATTTTCTACCGCTACCGCTTGTCCCTTTCGGGGTCGTGGGTGATGCTTGAGCTTATCTCAGCTGCAGTTCAATTTAAAAGACAATTTTATACAAGATATATACTAAGTAAGAAAGATATAAATAGGTGGTCCCTGCTTCATCTCTCCATCAATTAGGTGGTGCTTGTCCTGGAAAACTGTTTTAGCTGTAGATTAAAAATCATAACATGACCCCTTTAAAAGTGCTTGTAGTTTGAATTGTCTTCCCAGCTTTCAAAATTGTGTTTAGTTAAGTTTTAAGCTAAGATCGTTTATTGTTACTTGGACGTATCGCATTAGTATGTTGAGACAAGGAACGCCTACTAGCAATTACTGACTCTATTACTGTTGTATTTGAACATCTTAGTATTATACCATAATAAAGTACCTTTAGAACCAGTTAAATTTAAAACACAATTTTATACAATATATTCACTAAGTAAGAAAGATATAAGTAGGTGGTCCCTGCTTCATCTCTCCATCAATTAGGTGGTGCTTGGCCCGGAAAACTGTTTTAGCTGTAGATTAAAAATCATAATATGACCCTTTTAAAAGTGCTTGTAGTTTGAATTGTCTTCCTAGCTCTCAAAAATTGTGTTTAGTTAAGTTGTAAGCTAAGATTCTTGCTTGGATGTATTGCATGTGTATATTTAGACAAGGCGTGCCTACTAGTTTCCATTGCGACACAAAAACAAACACATTTCCCCCTGTACTGGATTCTGGATTAAGAGGTTTAGAAAGGGGATATAAATACCCAAGTGGTTTCTTTTGGTATTTTTCTCTGGCATAAAAATAGTGCAGTACTTATATATGTCTTATAGTCTTATATATTTTTTGAGAGGTATGCTCTTGACATGGTTTAATGTAAAAAAAAAACATCAGCACAAAGCACAGGCCCACACTTGAAAACCAATCCATGGTACTTGTAGAGATATTGCAAGTTACTTTAAAATACTAACACACACGCAAAAAAACATTTGCATCACAGGCATAGGGGTTACTTCCCCCAGCTCGTCCATAAAGGCTTTTAATAGACACACTTGGTCTGGAAGCTGCAGCTGCTTGAGTGCGTCCGGCAACGTTTGATCCTTGGAGACCTTTAAAGGGCAACGATGCTATTTTTACACTCAAACTGCTCATTTTAGGTATTGTTCAAAATCTGCATTTTTTAATGCAGCAAAAAAAGTTGATAAAAAATAACTCAGTTGCCAGGCTTGTACCGTAAAAGTATCAGCGACACCGTTTTTGTAGATAGAGTATTGCACTGTAAAACAATGACCCTAGATGAAAGTGGCAGTTGAGTAGATAGAATTCCATCCATCCATCCATTTTCTACCGCTTGTCCCGTTAACCATAAAAATTTGCTGTAAATTTTACATACAAATTGTGGCAACTGAGCTACCTGTTTACATTTTCTTTTTTACATTGCATGTTTTATCTGTAATTGGCTTTTAATAAATCCACTTTAACATTGGTGATCGTTGCACTGTATGGACATTCGTGACGTGTAGTTATTATATAGAGGTGAAGGTCTTTCACAGCTCTCTCTCTCTCTCTCTCTCTCTCTCTCTCTCTCTCTCTCTCTCTCTCTCTCTCTCTCTCACTCTCTCTCTCTCTCTCTCTCTCTCATTTCTCCCTATCTCTCCATTACTTTTCTTCTTTTCAGCTCCTCTTTGTCCACCATTCCACAGCCAGCTCTTCACTGTGCTGCTTCCTCTTTCCTTGCACTTCCCGGCATAAAAAACTGACTCTCGGTACCATGGCCGACAGAGGTCATTCGCAAAAAAGAAAGGAGCGACAAGAGAAAGAAGCCAAGGATGGAAAAGGAGTGAAGAATGAAGGAGATCATGCTCAGGAAAATAGAGAGGTTCCTTCAGATAACAATGCAGCCCTTAATGGTGACAGTGAAGATCTTCAGGTTGAGCCCATGGAACTTCCTCCATTTGAAATAACTGCAAGGTACAGTAGGTCAACCTCACAAAGTTCTTGTTCCATAGTGATGAATGTCTAAAGTGTTTACTGTACCTATCTTACATGTTGTATTTGCAAATCACTGTAAAAAGTGCTTCTTGCTAATTATTTTAGCAAACTTCTTTCCTACTGACCAAACTGAGAGTGCATGAATTTGAAGACACTGAGTTTTGCTCTTCAGCTTTAATTTTTCCCGAAGAAGAATATATTCATAATAAATGACAGAGGGGAAAAAATTGTTGTTGTTAATATATGCATAACTTCATATGTAAAGTGCCTCATTGCAAATTCTGTAGTCAATTAAAACACTTCAATTACTCCAAATCTACCTTGCTGAATAATATCAAGTTCAGTAAAAAGTTATTTGTATGTAGTTTCTGTACACAATTCAGTTAAGGTAACTTTTGCGTTGTATTTTTAATTTTTTTTTCAACGATAATAAAATGTGCTAAACATTCAAGTAAACCATACATATATTAATTTTCACAATGTATTATGTTTTACAGCAGTGTTTCTTAACTATAGGGTGGTCGGTGTCAGCTGTGGTCCATATGGGCCGCAGCAATCAGCCAATCATCAATCAAAGTTTATTTATATAGCCCTTAATCACAAATGTCTCAAAGGGCTACTCAGTTGTACTACACTATTCCTCCACTTGGGGCAGTTTTATTGTATCCATCCATTTCATAGCGCTTGTTCCTCTTGAGGTTGCACAGGGTGTGGAGCCTATCCCAGTTGTACTTGGGCGGAAGGCGGGGTACACCCTGGACAAGTCGCAACCTCATCATTGGGCCAACACAGACAGACAGACAACATTAACACTTACATTCACACTCTATAGCAGGGGTCCCCAAACTTTTTGATTCGGGGCAGCATTGGGTTAGAAAAATTTGGCCGGGGGCCAGGCTGTGTATATGTATGTATATATGTATATATACTGTTATGTTTACTGGGGGGAGTGTATAGACGGCACAGACCACAAGGGGGCGTAGTTAAGCTCTATGTTTTATTTATATATATATATATATATATATATATATATATATATATATATATATATATATATATATATATATATATATATATATATATATATATATATATATATAATAACGAAACATTATTATTTATTTATTTTTTTTTATTTTTTTTTGTCCTGTCCAGCTTCTCAGGCAAATCATATAGTTGATGTAGATGCCCATATCGGCTGTTCAGATTTACTTTACAAAAGAGAAGTGTAGGATACTTCTCTTGTTGCCTTATTGGTATATGACTTTATTAAATGTATTTATATTATCATTTGGTGCAGCCGGGCCGGAGCAAGAAGGGATAGAAAGAGAAAAAAAGGAAGTCAGAGGGGGATATTGTGGGGACAAGAGGGGGATAAGACAGAGAGACAAAAACAACAACAGCAAACACAACAATAACAACAACGACAACAACAACAATAGAGCAACATCAGCAAATACGACATGTACAAATATGATGGTAAAAGTGATAGCAAATAAGCAGTTAGCGAAAAATAAAAAAATAGTACAGAAATGACAATGAAACAATATTATTAATTAAACAACAAGGGAATGGAGTTTGATGGAATCCAAGAGTGTGTATGGTTGTGTTTGTGACTAAGTGTGGAGTTAACTGTTGTGTTTTACCGTGAGTGTAGAAGGAATCTTTCGCCAGACCACAAGGTGCAAGGCAAGAAGGCAGTCCGTGGGCAAGCAAGTGGTCGGGGGCTGCAGAGAAGCAACGAGATCCGTGTCCAAGCAGGGGGTCGAGGATCGAGGGAGGCAGTCCAAAGTCCAAAGGGGAGTCGAGGCACACAGCTCGATCACGGGAGACATGGGAAGCGGGAAGACACAAGGGACATAAGACACGGGAGCTGGGAAGACACAGAGATAGATCAAGTACGCGGGAGGGAAGCCAGAGACGGGATGCTTACTATGGGAAGTTAACTACGTTCCCGCGCCGGATCTTCGGGTCCGCTGGCCTTTATGCTGCCTGCCCTCATTAGTCCCAGGTGCGCTGATTTCAGATCAGAGCGAGCAAAGGCGTGTTCCGGCGTCCAGAAGGCATGTGGGACTGCGCATAGGCCGTGACATATACATATACATACATAAATTTATGTCACGTTATCGATCGGAAAATGCATTTTTAAACAATATGATTTGCCTGAGCGGCTAAGACACACCTCGAGTAACAAGTGGTAAAAAATGTATTAGAAAGGACAGATAAAAAAAAATAAAAAAAATGTTTGAAATATATATATATATATATATATATATATATATATATATATATATATATATATATATATATATATATATATATATATATATATATATATATATATATATATATATATATATATATATATATATTTTATATTTTTTATACTTGGGACTTTCGGCGGGCTGGATTTTTGACGCTGGCGGGCCGGATCCGGCCCATGAGCCATAGTTTGGGGACCACTGCTCTATAGGGCCAATTTAGTGTTGCCAATGAGCCTAGCCCTAGGTGCATGTCTTTGGAGGTGGATCTAAACCTCAGATAGATACCAAGATAGTTTGTGATGGTGTCTATCAGTTTTATTTAACAAGACTATGCGATGGCCGCTTATTGGTACCGGTAATAGTAATCATACCTTCAGATACCATAGTAGGTTACAGTGTTTTTCTATTGTTTATAGGTTTTAACAAGACTATGCAATGGTCGCTCATTGGTATTAATAACCATTAATTAAATAACACCATAGTTGGTGATAGTCTATTGTTTATAAGTTTTTAACAAGACTTTGTTATGGCCATTTATTGGTACTGGTATTAGTAATCATAACTTAAGATACCACAGTTGGTGATAGTCTATTGTTCATAAGTTTGCTTTAACAAGACTATGCAATGGCTGCTCATTGGTATTAGTAACATTAATCATATTTCAACATACTATATTTTGTAAAAGTCTTATTGGTTATATATTTAATTTAACAAGACTATGCAATGGCCTCTCATTGTTATTAGTAATTATATTTTAGGACACCATAGTCGGTGATAGTTTATTGTTCATAAGTTTGTTTTAACTGTTGGTCGCTCATTGGTATTAGTAATAGTAATCATGTTTTAAGATACTATACTTGGTGATAGTCTATTCTTTATAGGTTTTATTTAACAAGAATATGTGATGGCCACTAATTGGTAATAGTAATAGTAATCATATTTTAGGAAATCATAGTTTGTGATAGTCTATTGTTTAGATTTTAATTAACAAGACTATGTCCTGGCCGCTTATTGGTAATAGTAATCATATTTTAAGATACCATAGTTAGTGATAGTCTAGACTGTGCAATGGTTGCTCATTGATATCAGAGGCATTTGTAGCTAACAATCAGTTCTCCTAAAAATAATCTTCGGTGTTCAGTCCATCTATCTTCTGATTGGGGTCATGTAAACCTCATCTAATAATAATGCCTTGCAACTCTAGAGTCTGAGTGTAAAATTAATGTACCCCACTTCCAGAGCAAGTTTCAACCTGACACCCACATATATACCTTCAAGTTTGCTTTGGTCGTCTAACATAACAGGTGCAGATATGTAATGTGGTACACACATAACTATGCTAACGGTTGTACATCATACTGTAACACTCAACACGAGTCTGTTGCTATAAGTAGACTCTCGAAAACAAAGTTTCTATTTGTTTCCAATACTACATTAAGATGCAACATAAGACAATAAGAAGTGTAGAATTTGTTATCATTTGCTGTGTTTCAAACAGGGAGCGGATCGATCATTTTGCATTCAAGTTCCAGTTCAAAAATGTGGAATACTCTTCAGGCCGCAATAAGACCTTCTTGTGTTACCTGGTGGATAAAGGAAACACAACTGAAGGACTTGACAGAGGCTGTCTGGAGGATGAGCACACAGGACCGCATGCTGAGGACGCCTTCTTCACGCAGTGCCTGTCCGACTATGTCCCATCACTGAAATACACGATCACCTGGTACGTTTACTGCATGAAGGAACATTCTTATGTCCGAATGTGGTGTCGGAGGGCCAAATGATAGGAAGGCAGACTTTCAGTTTGTTGGAAGTGTGGCATGTTTATTGTCAACGCATGTCTTAAACGCTTGTAAAACAGAACAAAGAATCAAAGTAGTGACTTAAAGTATCGTAAGTACAAAGCAAATAATCTACGCACTCCAATCAATAAAATAAAAGCATGTGTTTTGGCATCAGCACGTCTGAATTGTTCACAACAAAAATGGCCACAGCATATTACCCTTCTGCTCTTTTATAGGGCTTCCAATACTACTTGGAATGTGCCACTTTTGCCCATAGGTTGGTTTACAAACGCAATTTAACATTTCTACACATCAAAACAGTTACCCTACAACAGTGTGTCTTTGTAGTGATAAAATAAAGGAGCCCAAAGATACTAATGCTATCTAATCCTCGTAACTCTCTGACCTAGCCTAATATTAACTACATATAAAACAAACTAAACCCCGGTGAGTTGGTTTGGTCTGATGTCGTCAGTGATGACATCATCAACCCCACAAAACCAGGAAATAACTGCACCTCAAACATTTCTGAAGGTGAGCTCCCACATGGAAGTATCATGCAACGGATAACTTAATACATCTAACTGAAACCAAAATTAAACCACTACTGCTATAAATGCTAGCAAACCATTAACATAATGACATAATTTAGACCTGTTGAGACGAGTGATGAGTACCAAGCTCATCATGCTGTCACATGTTATGTTTGCCTTTTTTGTATTCAACACATTTTATGTTTTCCACAGGAGTAAAAAACAATCACATCTTGTCTTAGAGAAATTACTTTTCAGGCTTTTTGTGTCTTTTTTGGATTGCATTTGCATGTACCGTATTTTTCGGATGATAAATGGCTCCGTAGTATACGTCGCACCGGCCGAAAATGCATAATAAAGAAAGAAAAAAACATATATACGTCGCACTGGAGTATAAGTCGCATTTTTGGGGGAAATTTATTTGATAAAATCCAACACCAAGAATAGACATTTGAAAAACAATTTAAAATAAATAAAGAATAGTGAACAACAGGCTGAATAAGTGTACGTTATATGACGCATAAATAACCAACTGAGAACGTGCCTGGTATGTTAACGTAACATATTATGGTAAGAGTCATTCAAATAATTATAACATATAGAACATGCTATACGTTTACCAAACAATCTGTCACTCCTAATCGCTAAATCCGATGAAATCTTCTTCCTCGTTGTCGCTCCTGGTATGCGCCGCTTCCTTTCTTTCTGCTGCTCGATCGCCGTTTTCTGCTGCATATTTCACTACGTCCGGCTTGTAACCTGCAGTATATGATTTCCTTTTCGGTGCCATTTTTGTTCCGCCCTTCTCACTTTTTATAAGTTACCGCCAATGTTGAAATGGTCCATTTTAATAGCTACGGACATAGCAGCAGTTAGCATCCCATGACCCACAATGCACTTCTGCCATGACCCGCCCCCGCCGAATTCTTATTGGTTGACGTGTGTGTGACGATTGCTGACATTTGCTTCGTCTCTTACGCGAATGAGATAAATAATATTATTTGATATTTTACGGTAATGTGTTAATAATTTCACACATAAGTCGCTCCGGAGTATATGTCGCTACCCCCGGCCAACCTATGAAAAAAACTGCGATTTATAATCCGAAAAATACGGTAATGGATGTTAAGTATGGATGTATAGATGGGAGAGTAGTCAAAAATTAAATTTCAGTGAAAGGAGTTGATGTAGTTAATAAGCTCCTTCTTTTTCTCTATTCCCTTGTTGTGTGGCAGCCTGACTCGTAGATGCACATGTATAATAATAATAATAATACCTGGGATTTATATAGCGCTTTTCTAAGTACCCAAAGTCGCTTTACATGCTTTTCTGAACCCATCAATCATTCACACTTGGTGGTGGTAAGCTACTTTCGTAGCCACAGCTGCCCTGGGGTAGACTGACGGAAGCGTGGCTGCAATTTGCACCTACGGCCCTTCGACCACCACCTATCATTCATCATTCATTTCACCGGTGTGAGCGGCACCGGGGGCAAAGGGTGAAGTGTCCTGCCCAAGGACACAATGGCAGCGATTTTTAGATGGTAAGAGGCGGGGAGCGAACCTGCAACCCTCAGGTTTCTGGCACGGTTGCTCTACCCACTACGCCACGCCGTCCCACATGTATCCTCTGCTGTTGCCATTTCTAATAAAAAATGAGCGTATAGTTCTGTAGACTCATAATGGTAGTGCTAAAAACCACAACATCGATGACTGGTAGAAGACACAGTCAAAGTGGATGCCCGTAAATAAGACCGCCCACAAATGGCACGTCCTGAAGAGATGGTCATAAAGCAGCTTGAAAGCGGCTGTACAGCATAATCTATTCAAAATGTTATGTAGACCACAATGAAGTGTTTTAATTATAGAAAAAAATCAGAATCTGACCCCTTTAAGTACTGAGTAACCAGTGAGTAACTTCATAACTATTTTTATATTGTACATACATTACAACTGTTGGTGGTGTGTCTGTTTGTGTGTGAGCGACAGCCAGACCGTACTACAATATGTAGTACAAAAGATGCACATTTTTCAGTTACTTATGAGGTTACAACAGGGCTAATGTTAGCATGTGTGCAACTAAAACATTACACATTTACAACTTACTGCAACATGTTTTCTCTATGTAACCAAATTGTGGTGTCTAATATTCTAGGTTCTGTAAAAGCTGAGTGTAGTGATATAACTATAGACACACATAGACTGGATATTGTTTACTGTAACTTTTAGTTAACTTTTTTAAAATCATTTTAAACATACAGTTTGACATATTGAAAATATATTGGGCCCTTTTTTAAAAAATTAAATAAATTGTCCAAAAGTCAGTTTAATCTGAAATAGTCAAAGTTCTTTGAGAAGATAAGAGTTATCTCCCTTATAGATCAATTTCCCATTGATACAGTCCTCCCACACAGATAACCAATCCTTTTAATTCAGTGGAAATATCCTGATCACGTTCTTGGTGTCACTGGTTGTGGTTTTGTCCAACTTAAAAAAATCTGACCGAGACACAAAGAATACAACTGACAACGTCACAGGATGCATGAAGCTCCTTGTGGTGTGTGGGTTCGGCTCTTGCTGTGAGATATTTTTTTAAGTGTTTTTTAACTTTACCGTACACAGACAGACTTCTCAACGTGCGGCGAGGTTTCTATCTGGACAAAGCTTCTTGTGACGAAAGTCGCCACTCGGCTTCCTTTCGGTGAAGCTCGGATCTTTTCGACAGAGCTCGGGTGTTGTCTGCTCATCTCGACAGAGCACATTGAGTCGTCGAAACACAGCAACTACGCTTTTTTTAATCACCAAAGCCCCTCCTTTCACTTTATTTTTTACATATTAGTAACTACATATGTAACTTAGTAACACTTTATTCCCTATTTAACTTTTTTATTTAAACCTGCATTTTGTAGCTATGTTACACCCTCCCCCTCTTAACTGACATAAGTCCCTTCATGTTTTTCTTTCAAAATTTGATTTTTTTCAAAAGTTTCAACAAAAACTCGATTGAAGCCCTCTAGTAGGGTTTGGGCAAAATAAATGAAATTATTTCTGAGTTGGGGGTAGGTGAACTTCTGAGGTGATTTCCTCGAGCATTCGGATTGCCGAGGGTTCTCATAAACTTCGTCTTTCTGAGACTCATCATATCAATCAGACGAACTTGTCAGACGAGTACAATGATCGGTTCCTTCCGTTGCTTCAGTCTCTCCAAAACCGATTGTTTCTCTTTCTCCATTGGTTGCAAATGCCTCCTGTAGAGGTGTGTCAGGTGAGTTTGCTTCAGATTCAAAAGCTTTTCTCTTAGTTTCCGTTTCAACTTCAGTTGTGTACTATGTTGGTTCCATTGCAACCAATTGTATGTGCCATATTTTCCTGAGGTTTGTTTAGTGATAATTTATTTTTAATTTCCACTTCTTTAGAATCAGGACTGTTTCCATTTGGTGAATGTCGCTCTTGGATTAATGAATCAGGTGAGTGTCCTGTAAAGGTGGAGGAAATAATAGCTTTTTAGATGTATCGCAATTCAGACATGGACGATTATAAAATCGATTAGTAAATGTCAATAATCGATAATTTATTAATTTATTGTAGATAAAGTAATGCAGACAGTTCTAAAAGTTGGCTGACTGCAGCGAGCCACCTTACCGAGAGATCAGGCAAGCTCTTTTATGTTCCAGTTTTGTACACATTTCTATTCATTTAATAAATGTGATGGGGATTAATTTAACTGTTGTTTTTTTATGGCAAATGCACTCTTTTTAAAAGTTGCAAGTGGTAAATGCTTATTTAGGGAAATGAAAAGAAATGTAAAACTGCATCAAAATACATAAATTACAGAGGCATCAATAATCGATTTTTAATCAAATCATAGCTCCTGAATCGTAATCGAATCGTAAGGTGTCCAAAGATTCCCCCCTCTAGTGTCCAAATAGACCTTGAGACTCTTGTTTCAGGTAAATTTTCATGATTAACAGATGGCCATTCAGCTCCAGCTGGTGGTTTACTTTCAAGAACTGCCTTTCTCTGCATCTTGGGGATGTTCGAGCTTTCAAGGAATGTTGCCTCAATTCCAGATATTTTCATGGGATAGTACTGTTATCATCATCATCCTCTGAATATGAATGATGCTCATCCAACTGTACAGTTGTGTGTCTTGTTTTAGGCTTACGTGATGGTTTTGGCCCCTCTAATTCTTCGTCTGTTTCAGTGAGGGATCCACAAGGTAATAGGAGGTCACAATGTAATGTGTTTGTGGGTCCTTCTTGTCCTTCAAGGGCACACTGTGTAAACAGGTAAGTCTCCTGCTCACAATATAAATTGTTGACTCCCTTCAATCATCAATTTTGTGCTCGTTGCACAGACAGATTACACACAAGGACTCGGTCACCTATTTTCAGTGTGGATTCTCTCACTGACATCTTACAATATCTTTGCATTTTCAGTTGCAAGCTGATAGCTTTCCTTTAAGTGAGACTTCAAGTTCCTCACATATTGCGAATGTGAAGGGAATTAATTGTTTTTTACAGGCAACCCAAATGCGATGTCAATTGGCAATCTGGGTTGTCGCCCAAACATGAGCTCATATGGGGAATAATCAGTTGCATCGTTTCTCGTGCAGTTTTATGCATGAGTGAGAGGTTTAAGGTGGTCACGCCATTTAGTTTTTTCTTTTTCCTGTAGAGTTCCTAGCATACCAAGCAGTGTGCGATTAAACCGCTCCACTGGGTTACCTCTAGGATAAATAGAGGCTTGTCCCAACCTTGCGGATGCCGGCAAGTGTACAAAGCTCTTTTATGGTTTTCGATTTGAAATCACTGCCCTGATCGCTATGGAGGCGTTCAGGAAATCCATAATGGCTGAGAAACTTCCCCCACCGACATTTAGCAACTGTGTTGGCTTTCTGATCTTTTGTAGGAATAGCAACAGCATATCTGGTAAAGTGGTCACTGATGACCAGGATATATTTGATGTTATGGGTGTTTGGTTCTAAAGACAGAAAGCCCATACAAACCAGTTCCATGGGTCTGCTATTTTGAATAGTAACCAAAGGTGCAGCTCTTTTTGGCTGACTTTTCCTCTTCACACATCTTCCACATGTTCTGATCTTTGTCTCTACATTTGCTGCCATCTTTGGCCAGTAGAATCTTGACCTGACTAGGTCCAGAGTGCGTTCGATTCCCATATGTCCCATTTAATTATGCAGACTGGTGAGTACAAATGATCTCAATACTTGTGGAACGACAAGTTGGTCAAAATGACTATTGTTGCACTGTCGTTTTCTGACCACCCTGCAGTTCAAGACTACTCATCTCCCTAAGAATCAGCTGGCACTCAGGTGACTCAGATTTAAAGCAGGCCGGTATTGGCTCTCTTGACTAAATAGGTTTGAGGATATTACTGATGACTGGGTCTGTTCTTTGTAGTTGAATTAGATCATCCTTACTGTATCTGGGCACTGCGAGAAGACCTTCTTGAATTGTTTCCTCCTCAAACAGCAGGAATGGCGTCTGGATGAACAGAGAGAGACTCAACGAGGCAAAGGGCGGTTGTGTCTTTCTCTGCTTGTTCAGCAATGTGGTTCTGACATGTGGCTTGGACTGCTTCTATGGAATGGAAACTGCTAATCTTAGGGGTCAATTGATGAGAAATAAATTGATGGATTCTTTTACTTTCACTTTGCAATTGGCTGTCATTGGTTAACTCACCATGAGGCCTTCTTGACAAACCATCTACGTCTTGATTCTGCTTACCAGCTCGGTAGGTAATGTCAAGCGTAAAGTAGGATACTGCAGCTAACCAGTGATAGCTAGCAGTATCTAGCTTAGCAATGGTAAGAACATACCTCAGCGGGTTGTTGTCTGTTACTACTGTAAAGGGGTTACCATACAAGTAGTCATGTAATTTATCCGTAATGGGTCATTTCAAGGCTAAACATTCCAAGGTATGCGCTGGATACCTGGCTTCACTGCGTGACAATCCTCTACTCGCATAAGCGATGACTCAACTTTTTCCATCCTGCTCCTAAAACAATGCTGCACCAAGCCCTGTAGAGTTGGCATATGTATTGAGAACATATTAGGGGTGTGGGAAAAAATCGATTCGAATTCAAATCGCCATTCTCACGTTATATCAGTGGTTCTTAACCTGGGTTCGATCGAACCCTAGGGGTTCGGTGAGTCGGCCTCAGGGGTTCGGCGGAGGTCAAAACACACCCGACTCATCGTGTAAATACAAACTTCTCCCTGTCGGCGTATTACGGATACGGCAACAGCTGACTGATTTGCAGGTGTGTAATTTGTTGTGAGTTTGTGTTGGTTTTTTCTTTGAACAATTGGTGATGTTCATGCACGGTTCATTTTATGCACCAGTAAAAAAACATGGTAACACTTTAGTAAGGGGAACATATTCACCATTAATTAGTTGTTTGTTAACATGCAAATTAGTAACATATTGGCCCTTAACTAGTCATTATTAAGTACTTATTAATGCCTTATTCTGCATGGCCTTATTATAACCCTAACCCTCTAACCCTGACCCAAACCCTAACCAAATAACTCTAAATTATTTTTTACTTACTTTACTTTTACTTTGTTACTTAGAATATGTTCCCCTAGTGTCCAAATAACTCTAAATGTAGTCTTTGTTACATAGAATATGTTCCCTTAGTGTCCAAATAACTCTAAATTAAGTCTTTGTTACTTAGAATATGTTCCCCTAGTGTCCAAATAACTCTAAATTAAGTCTCTGTTACTTAAAATATGTTCCCCTAGGGTCCAAATAACTCTAAATTAAGTCTTTGTTACTTAGAATACGTTCCCCTAGTGTCCAAATAACTCTAAATTAAGTCTTTGTTACTTAGAATATGTTCCCCTAGTGTCCAAATAACTCTAAATTTAGTCTTTGTTACTTAGAATGTGTTCCCCATACTAAAGTGTTACCAAAAACATATAACTTTGTCTTGAATTTGACATTTTATTTATTTATTTTTCACTAAAGAAGGGTTCGGTGAATGCGCATATGAAACTGGTGGGGTTCGGTACCTCCAACAAAGTTAAGAACCACTGCGTTATATGATTCCGTATCGATTCTCATTTTTCAAAAATCTATTTTATTCCCCCGCTCCCGGCAATGTGTATGTGCCTTCTGGGCTACCGTAGGTATTGCGCAATAAGCAGCGTGGCTACCTGGTAGCTAGCTACTAAGGGGAGTGTAGTGTTGTTGTGTTGCCGCTAAAATTCAGGTAGAAGAAAAAGAAACAGAGCAGCCTAAAGTAGAAATACAACCGCCTCCGCGGACTTTGAAAGCAAACGTTTGGAGACACTTTGGATTTTACCGTGGTAAGAAAGGGCTTGACATGACTCATGCAATTTGCAGACTTTGCAACGCTAAAGTTAAGTATTTGGGGAATACTTCAAATCCCCGCGCTCACTTGGACAGACACCCCCCAGAGTTATCAGAGGAAAAGGATCATCCACTAACAACACCGGCAGCTGATCAACACACTTCACCAGTTCACAAAATTACCACCCATGCAGTTCTGAACGGGCAAAGAAGATAACCAGATCCATCGCTTATTTCATTGCAAAAGAGCTGCGACCAATGTTCCCTCTAATTTTTCATGTGTGTGAGCAAACGCACAAACTCCCTGAGCATACAGTGGAGCACATGTGAGCAACATCAGACGTGCACACTGTGGCCACACCAGCAGCACACCTGTCCCAAACCTGACATCATAACCATTTAAATGTTTTATTAAAATAATTTTCTGATATAAGTGATTTTGCCGGAGGGGTTAGTGCGTCTGCCTCACAATACGAAGGTCCTGGGTTCGATCCTGCGCTCGGGATCTTTCTGTGTGGAGTTTGCATGTTCTCCCCGTGACTGCGTGGGTTCCTTCCGGGTACTCCGGCTTCCTCCCACCTCCAAAGACATGCACCTGGGGATAAGTTGATTGGCAACACTAAATGATCCCTAGTGTGTGAATGTGAGTGTGGTCTGTCTATTTGTGTTGGCCCTGTGATGAGGTAGTGACTTGTCCAGGGTGTACCCCGCCTTCTGCACGAATGCAGCTGAGATAGGCTCCAGCACCCCCACGACCACGAAAGGGACAAGCGGTAGAAAATGGATGGATGGATGGATGGATGGATGGAAGGGATTTTGCCCCCTTACAATGACAATAACAAAAAACATGTTTTTCATGACCTATGTGCTAGTATTGTATGTCTGGCTGTGGGTCCTGCCTTTAAAAGAAATGTTACCCCTTTCAGAGATTACATTTAGTTCCTGAAACTTTCTGTCTGCAAAATATATCTTTTTATTAGCATTTTAATAGACAATATTTCATGAATAATATCCTTATATTAACATTCTTAATAAATGGCAGTAAAGTAAGCACAAATATGATTGAGGAGTCAGAGTGTTACAACCTGGCATTTACACATTGTGTGGCGTTGGGGTTGTCCGACTTTTTGTGTGGCCATAAACACAGCACTGGCTAAGTGCCATGAGTGCGTGTGTTGGTGCAGGTGAGACAGAGCGAGCGGCTTCTGTTGAAACGACGGATGACAACGTTGGTTTAAGACTGGTTTGTATGACAGAAAATTACCAGTTTTTATAGATAAAAGTTTTTTTTACTCATGTTTTTGGTGTGGTTACAAACAGTTTTGCTCAATAAAGTGATTGATGGAATTCCTGTCTGTAAAGTGTCTCAACAGACAATAATTGAACTGTGTTGACAAAGATTGTTTTATTCATTGAGGCCACTCTTGTTGTCACCTGTCACTCACAGAGTTGCATTGCAAAATCATACAGAATAAATTGTAATGTGTTTATTTTGTTTAAAGTTCAGATGGGATTTTTGATTTTCTGCGCGGCATTAATTTGCTTTGCGCAGAGGACACGTGAGCAGTGCGCAATTGCGCAGGCGCGCACCTTAGAGGGAACGTTGCCTGCGACCATACAGCACAGTGGAGAGAGAAGGCTTCAGGTTCATGATCAAAACTATTGAGCCACGGTATGACATCCCATCACGCTCGGTTTTTACAGACAATGTTGTACTTTCACTTTACAGAGAGACAAAGCTAAAAGTGGGGGAAGCTGTGACTAGAGCTAGCAGAGTAGCTCTTACCTGTGATCACTGGACCTCTAGGACCTAGACTGGGGTAGATCCTGCTAAAATCCTATGTATTGAATGAATAGAGAATCATTTTGAATCGGAAAAATATTGTTTTTGAAGTGAGAATCGAGTTGAATCGAAAAAATCGATTTATAATCGAATCGTGACCCCGAGAATCGATATTGAATCGAATCTCGTGGGACACCCAAAGATTCGCAGCCCTAGAACATATGGTGATTTGCGAACCTTTACACTAGAGACAAAGTAAGCTTGTTGATAATAGTATCAAAGGCTTGCTGGCAAGAAAAAGTCCATCTGTCATTAAATGGTTCTTTGGGAGCCCTGCGATGAGGTGGCGACTTGTCCAGGGTGTACCCCGCCTTTCGCCCGAATGCAGCTGAGATAGACTCCAGCACTCCCGCGACCCCAAACGGGACAAGCGGTAGAAAATGGATGGATGGATGGGTTCTTTGGGATGGAAGTATTTACCATCAATTTTAGAAAACTTGGTTCCTCTTCGCATCGGTGGATAACCAGCAGTTAAATTGGTTAAGGGCTTCACAATCTTAGCATAATCTTGTACAAATATTCGGTAATAACCGCAGTATCCAAGAAAATATCTGAGCTCTTTTAATGTCGGAGGTCTCGTCTAGGTCTTAAGGGCTTCCACTTTCTTTGGGTCGGTGTCAACTCCGTCATTTGATACAATATGTCCCAAATAGCGGACTGAGGTTTGAGAAAAACGGCAATTCTCAGGTGACAGTTTGAGGCCATTTTCTCTCAGTCGAGTTAAAACATTTCTACTGACACAGATGATGACATATAGGTTATTTTTCATACTTTGTCAGTAAACTTTGAAGGATTATGATGTTATGTCAGGTTTTACAGTGTGTAGTTTGAGTGGGGTCATGTGACTGCCAGGCCCCGTTTGGATTGGTGAAATGGAGTCAAAGGTCACAAGTGCTTACATTGGATTGGTGAAACAAAGTCATGTGACAGAAGTCTCTCTAACGAGCCAAATGAATATGTCTTTGCAAGCATTAATCAATAGATTATAAATAATTATGATTATAATTCAACATAGCAATCGGAATGTAACTCAGTGCAACAAAGTAAAAGTAGCGTTTCTTATTCACAAAAATACTCAAAAGTAAAAAGTATGTTGCATCAAAACTACCATGACAAGTACAATTCATCTACATAATGTAACTTAAATAAATTTAATGGAGTAAATGTAGTGCATAACTAACTACACACATCTGCTTAATTGGTTGTTTATGGCTGTAGCTGGTCAGCATCTTGATCAGCGAAGTGTCTTGTCAAGCAGCGACTGGGATGGAGGAAGCGGCATTCGGATCTGGAACCTTCTAGTTACTGGAATGGTTTAAAACAGGGGTTCTTAACCTTTTTGACCTCAGTGCCCAACTTTTCCAGTACAGAGGGGCCCAGGGCCCACTCAAATAATAACACTGAATTAGTAGTCATCTTAGGCTATGTTCACATTGCAGGTCAATTTTGTTTCTTTTTTTTAACCATATGTGACATGTATCTGATTTTTTCCAAGCCAAAGCCTCTTTCATATGTGGACATCAATCCGATATGTGCAATCTTAACGATCGAGTCTCGTTCGTCCGACCCGTACCTCATCACAATTCATGCAATGATCTGTTTTTTAGTGCATGTAAACAAACAGTGTGTGTGTGTGTGTGTGTGTGTGTGTGTGTGTGTGTGTGTGTGTGTGTGTGTGTGTGTGTGTGTGTGTGTGTGTGTGTGTGTGAGCTAGCGACATTGGGTTTAAGGTAAGATTGGGGGCCCTTCAGGAGTCTGGTGTAAGGGGGCCAAAAGTTGGATACTATAATACTATAATACAGGGGTGGGCAATTAATTTTTACCGGGGGCCGCATTAGCAACCGGAGCACTGCTGGAGGGCCACACCGACAATATTTCAATTAAATTTTGCTCAAATTATTTTTGATATACCGTAAAATAAATAATAATAATAATAATATTTTCATTTAACCTAACTTATCTTTATACAAAAGCAGATGACTTTTGATGGTTTTATTTTTAACACTTTCTTACACAACACTTCCTGATGTATATTACAATGCAAAAATTTCAATTTCTGTCACTTTATCCTGCATCCTCTTTGTTGTGAACGTAGCACGCCTGTAAGGTGATTGGCGAAGAAGGAGGAAGCGTTGCTGTTGCGGAAATGAGGAGTGAGGATAGACGTGCGTGTGGAAAGAACGAGATAAGATGAGCTGTGTTAGTATAGGTTGCTCAATAAAAGTTTAAAAAGAGCGTCAGACTTGGTGTGCACTTCTTCTGGACGCTACGGTGTCAGAAGTGGGATGAAATGCCTCCCAGTTCGCCTTGCCATCAAACCTGGGAGTCTTCATTGAGGGCGGAATTCCCCCATGCCAAGCAGCGTGCGCCGCACCTGTAGACGCTGCCTCTCTCTTCCTCCCTCTCTCTCTCTTTGCGGCGAGCTTCTCACGTCCGGGATACACACATACATCTGCAGTGCTGCCGGCAACTTAAGTGTCCTTCCCCTCCCGTTCCATCTTGACAAAGTCGCCAGGAAACATCATGGCACGTACCTCCCGATGTCGTAGCAGGCTGAGCACATGCACAAGCAGCGCAGTATGCGCACACTATTAATCAGCGGCAGTATGCACAAAGTTTTACTTATGATACCAATTGTAGCGTCCAGAAGAAGTGCACACCAAGTCTGACGCTCTATTTAAACTTTTATTGAGCAACCTATACTAACACAGCTCAACTTATCTCGTTCCTTCCACACGCACGTCCATCCTCACTACTCATTTCCGCAACTCAAAATCACAACATCAACTTCAGCAGGTCGTTACACTATATTCTTTAAACACAGCAACCTGTGCAGTCCATGTCTTGTTGAAAACACGCCATTCGTCATCAACTTTTCTTTTTTTAGCGTCTCGGGGATAACCGGGCATCACTTGTCGCTGTGCGCCTTCACTCATACGGCCATAAGTAACACTTTTCAAAATAAAAGCAGCACAGTTGTATTGCACGCACGACATAGATGTTTTTTTAAATTTATTTTGTATTTTGTGATTGCAGCTGCGCGCACGAGCATACGTCCACACGGAAGTAATAAAAATAACGCTTTTCAAAACAAAAGCAGCACCGTTGTATTGCACACTCGAAATAGATACTTTTTTAAATGTATTTTGTAATTTACGATTGGCCTCACGCGGCCCGGACAGGGACATACAAAGGGCCGGATGCGGCCCGCGGGCCGCAGAATGCCCAGGTCTGCTTTAATAGTATTAGCCACTAAAGCAGGGGGGTCAAACGTATGTTTGACACCCCGGTTTTATCCGGCCCGCGGGGTGAGTTTGTTAAGTATAAAAATGAACCGAAGTTTTTGAAAGAAAAAAACTGCTGTTCTGGATGATGCAATAGCAATTCTTTGTAGATTATGCTACATATGTAAAAAAAATAAAAATAAACCACATGACAGAAAATGAGCAAACTACATAAATAACATCCTGTAATTTGATTTTGATATTTTTTTATCTTGATAGATTGAAAATGAACACCAATGAGTTGACTGATGAACAGTATCACATAATGTATTCAGAAAGTATAAATAATGACAAATAAAAATAGAATACTATTAACCGCAACATGTAAGTGTAAAAACAACCCCAATAACATTATGATTTGTACATTTTGAGAATGTGATTGTTCTATTTTTAAAGAAAGAAAACAATCTGAAGTTGTCTTTATTTTTAAGTTATCGTGCCATGATTTTACCAGTCCGACCCACTTGGGAGTACATTTTTGTCCAAGTGGCCCCCAATCTAAAATGAGTTTGACACCTCTGCACTAGAGGATACCAAACCAATCAGAGCACGCTGTTCAGTATCATGACCTAACCACTGATTGGCGCAGCCTCAGACAGCATTACCATAGTGGATTAAAGAGTGTAAAGGTGACTATATGATTGTTATTTCCTCTATAGATGGCCCTCTAATGTTGAAAATGTATTTTGAAGATCTTAAACAGGTTTTTATCATGCTGTAGCTATAAAAAATATTTGATAATTAATTATTAATACTTCGCAGAAATGGGTTTATCATTTCATGTCAGCAACTGATTAACCGCGATTAACAAGGGTTTTGTTTTTGAAATACTGTACATTCAAAAGTACATTGACTAAATCTAATTCCATTTCAGAGCCTCACAGAAATATGACAAAGTATAACAAAATGTTTTGCCAAAAGGACATTAGAAACTAAGTGATGGGAAATGCTATAGAAGGGTTACATAACCGCCATAGTGATTGCACCAAAAGCCTTAACTAAAATTACTACTGCGTATACTGCAATAGTTTGAATCAAATATATATTTTCTTTCCAGGTATGTGTCATGCAGTCCCTGCTCTGCTTGTGCTGCAAAGATAGCTGATGAGTTAAAAGCCAAGAAAAACATCCAACTGAACATCTTTGCTGCTCGGCTGTTGGAGTGGGAAGAAGCCGAGATTCAGGCTGGGCTGAAGGCTCTGCAGAAAGTTGGCTGCAAGCTGAGAGTGATGAAGCCTCTAGACTTCTCCTATGTCTGGGATACCTTTGTGGAGAACGAGGACCAACCTCTTAACCTGTGGGAAGACTGCAAAGACAACTATGAGTATTATCATGAGAAGCTGGCAGACGTTCTTCAGTGACTGCATCCTAAAAAATAGAGCAGTGTCTTTTTTTGACACTTTCGAACTGGGGAAGAAGCAGCAGCTCATCCTTGTTAGCATCGGAAAGGAACCTTGGTGTACTAATGTGAAACATCTCCTGCTGTGCTTTTCAATTGTAACCTTAGAATTTTATACAAATCACACATAAAAAACGTAACACAATAAACATATTTTATCCCAACCTTATCTCACTTCAATATCATACATCAGAGTTGTTTAAAAGGGGTCGCGACCCCCATGTAGACCCAAGAGGTACCGCAGGGGTATTGTAAAATGTCTGCTTGAGCTATTTAAAATGTATTTCTACAACTTGTCTACAAATTTAAAGGTCTTTAAATACACATTAACATTAATCCAACACACTGTAGTGTTGTTTAGAAACGGCAGTGTCATGACCACCCAACTCACTGTCACTAGGTTTAAAATATAATCATGAATAATTAAACTACAAAATGCAATTTCGATAGAATATCGTCAAGTAACAAGATCAGTCTGTTAGGTTTACGCCTGCAAATTGAGCAAAAAAAGCTGGCATGCTAACAGTTGACATGTGTGAGTCTGATGTGCATACCTGCAAAACTACAGAAAAATAGCATGCTAACAGTTATCATGCGTACAGTACCAAAATATTTAACGTTTTTTTCCAACCTACAATGTGTGTTAAAATCCTGATCAGTCTCTTTGCCATACCGGCCTACAACTACGGTTTTCCCGTAATGAGTACGGTTTTTGATAATCCAGTGGTAAAAACTACGGTTTTCCATTAAAAATGATCCCTGGCTTATTTTATGTCTTTTTCATTAAGTTCAAGTCACATGCCTGTAACAGTTAACATGTGTCAACTAACAGAATAGAATGCCAGCAAAATTAGCTAAAAAGCTAGCATGTGAAGGAATTTATTAACTATATTAGCATGCTAATGTCTAATATAAATACAACCCCCAAAACCACTGAAGTTGGCACGTTGTGTAAATCGTAAATAAAAACAGAATACAATGATTTGCAAATCCTTTTCAACCTATATTCAATTGAATAGACTGCAAAAACAAGATACTTAACGTCCAAACTGGTTATTTTTTGCAAATATTAGCTCATTTGGAATTTGATGCCTGCAACATGTTTCAAAAAAGTGGCAAAAATGACCGAGACCTTCAGCGACTTGTTTTTTCTTACAGTTATTTGGACATTTTGGACCAGTAAAAACCTTTTAAGTAAAGTGTTTTCTAGTGAACTTTGAAAAAAAAAATTGGGTAAATTATTGCTATCTTTTACGTTATCAAAATGTATATTATTGTTTTTTTAGAGAAATGCCTTGACATTTTATTTGTTATTATTAATATTAATATTAGTAAAGGTATTTTAACAAGTAAACAGTACAGTAGGTCCTTTATTTTGATATATGTAATGCTGATAAAACTATTCTAGTACAAAACCCAAAACCAGTTAAGTTGGTACGTTGTGTAAATGGTAAATAAAAAGAGAATACAATAATTTGCAAATCCTTTTCAACTTATATTCAATTGAATAGACTGCAAAGAAAATATATTTAATGTTCGAACTGAGAAACTTTTTTTTTTTTGCAAATAATCATTACCTTAGAATTTAATGGCAGCAACACATTGCAAAAAAGTTGGCATAGGGGCATTTTTACCACTGGGTTACATGGCCTTTCCTTTTAACAACACTCAGTAAACTTTTGGGAACTGAGGAGACCAATTTTTGAAGCTTTCCATGTGGAATTATTTCCCATTCTTGCTTGATGTACAGCTTAAGTTGTTCAACAGTCCGGGGTCTGTGCCACACATTTTCAATGGGAGACAGGTCTGGACTACAGGCAGGCCAGTCTAGTACCCACACTCTTTTACTATGAAGCCACGCTGTTGTAACACGTGACTTGGCATTGTCTTGCTGAAATAAGCAATGATAACATTGTTTAGATGGCAACATATGTTGCTCCAAAACCTGTATGTACATTTCAGCATTAATGGCGCCTTCACAGATGTGTAAGTTACCCATGCCTTGGGCACTAATACACCCCCATATCATGACAGATGCTGGCTTTTGAACTTTGCGCCTATAACAATCCGGATGGTTCTTTTCCTCTTTGGTCCGGAGGACACGACGTCCACAGTTTCCAAAACAATTTGAAATGTGGACTCGTCAGACCACCAAGTAAAACGTCTGTTTCAGTAATTTACCTTTCTATCCCCGACAAAAAAACATGCATTCAAGGTTTCTCCATACAAGAAAATTATTGGTGTAATTAGTTCATAAAATTAGTTGCACCATTACACTAAAAGCTGTTGGTATGCAAAAATAATTTAAATCTACAGATTAATCAAAAAAGTATTTGATATATGAATCGATTAAAGAAATCCAATTTGATCCAACTATTTCAGGTTGCAGATATTGTGAACTTTCTGGTCTCAGAAAAAAAAATTAGAGTATTGCAACTATTTTGTGTGTGTAATGTACAGTACAAGCACTTACTTTTAGTTAGCAGTTGCGTGATAAACATGTTAACACTGTCAATATAAAAGCAATGACCAGTCCTTATTTATCATCAATCATTTTGCAAACAATCCAAAAAAAAGCTGTTACGAACGGGTCGCATCCCCAAGATGCAGAAAAGACGGTAGGAAGCAGTGAGCAGGTAAGATGGCGATTTATTGTCAAACAAAACAAACATAAACAGTCGTATGTAGCAAACAAGACTGTCAGGCTGAGTGGACCGCGAAGCAGGTACAAATAGCTCTCTGATTAGGGATCAGGAGCAGGTGAGCGTCCTGACCACTAATCAGAGGAAGGTGCAGAAGATCAGTGTCCATTGCAACAAAGGGAGTGCTGGAACAGAAATGAACAGTCGACAAAGGAGAAATAATAACAAATATAAAACAGAATATGAGCTGACAGGTCATAACAAAAGCAGGTGACAATGTAGTCCACATAATTACACATCGTATCAAATGTGAGTGTGAATGTTGTCTGTCTATCTGTGTTGGCCATGCGATGAGGTGGCGACTTGTCCAGGGTGTACCCCGCCTTTCGCCCGATTGTAGCTGAGATAGGCTCCAGCGCCCCCCGCGACCCCGAAGGGAATAAAATGGATGGATGGATGGATGGATGGATCAAATACAAAATTAATTGAGCTATTTGAGATGTTACAAACATTATTTACATCAAAATTCAGCTTGAAGCTTGCAATTCATAATCATCTTCTTTTTTCAGACAACTGCTCTGTTTTCACACAACTCTATTGCTACAGAGCACCATCGGAATTCAGCAGTCTAGCAGCTTCCGGAAAGAAGCTGTTTTTCAGTCAAGTGGTCCTACTCTGGATGCTTCAAAGTTTCCTGCCTGAGGGGAGGGAGTCAAAGAGAGGGAGTGCATTGAAGGAGAGAGCCCTCGTTCTGCATCTGCTGATGAGGATATCTGAAGGCTCACCATCATCTGGGCGGCTTTTACGCCACACTGCAATGCTGAGGGTGCTATTCACAACACATGTGTAGAAGCCAGTCCAGCACGTCGCAGCTTCCTGAGGAAATAGAGATGCTGCTGTGCCTTCTTGAGCAGACAGGAAGTGTCGTGGTTCCAGTTTAGGTCACTAAATAGATTAACCCAAAAGTACCTGAAGCTGGAGACCATTCCCACATCTGCTGCTCCGATGTGCAGAGGTTAAGGGGCCAACTAGCCTGACTCTCGCCAGATCCTTGTAGTTCGCTGAGCTCCACACAAGGATCTGGGACTTCTCAATAGGAGCTGTATTTCAGAAGGCGGGGCCTTGTAAAAAAAAAAATCATTGTATGTGATTGGATAAACCACTTGTCCGTTATCTTGAATGACGTGCTACTTCAACCACTCACATCGAAATCAACCCGTGACGCTGATGAGCGCGACGCTGGGAAATCCAAAACAGAACAGCCGACATCTTGGATAACGACAGAGCGAAAAGTTAGAGAACTTTTACTGAAACAACGCAGCAATGTCAGTAGACGATCGATGTCGCAAATGTCAGCACACGACTCCTCGCTCCGTGCCGCCATTGTTGTTTGAATCAAACGTCGCTTCGGCGCTACGTCACATCTATTAAATCCCGCACGGCGATCCTGATTGGTTCATTATTTTTTGCTATCTTGAAGGACTTTGCAATGTCCTCGAGCCCAGATCCTTGTGTGGAGCTCAGCGAACTACAAGGATCTGGCGAGAGTCAGGTTAGGGGGCAACTAGCCCCGAATAAGATATGGCAACCAACCATCAGGCAACTAGCGAGTTCAACAAGTACACTGATTACCAAAGGTGGGAGTATGTCAATGTATTGCAAGTCTCAAGTCTTTAATCCCAAATCAAGTTTCAAGTCACCGGCAATATACTTTTGGTAAATACAATATACTGGTGGCTGCAGGATTAGGTCTCTGCTTTTTGCAGATCAATCAAATAAAAAAGTGGGTGACATTGTTATCACCAGGAAAGATGAGGTCACCTACCTAGGTTCCATTCTAGAGGCTAACCTTTCCTGTGATAAAATGGCAACCAAGGTAATCAAAAAGGTTAACCAACGAACGAGATTTCTCTACAGAATCTCCTCTCTGGTCAACAAAAGCACCATGAGGATTCAGGCGGGAACTCTCGTTCAACCCTTTTTCGATTACGCATGCACCTCCTGGTACCCTAGCACCTCCAAAACCCTCAAAATCTAAACTCCAAACATCCCAGAACAAGCTAGTCAGATTACTTCTAGACCTCCACCCCAGAGCCCACCTCACTCCTACCCACTTCTCCAAAGTGGGCTGGCTCAGGGTGGAGGACAGAGTAAAACAACTTGCACTGAGCCTAGTCTATAAAATCCGCTACACCTCCCTGATACCGAAGTACATGTCAAACTACTTTCTTAACGTAAATGACCGCCATAACCACAACACCAGTGGGAGCTCCACTAACCACGTTAAACCCAGATTCCGAACTAACAAAGGTCTTAACTCATTCTCTTTCTATGCCACAACAATGTGGAATGCACTCCCAACAGGTATAAAAGAAAGGGCATCTCTATCCTCCTTCAAAACCGCAATAAAAGTTCACCTCCAGGCAGCTACAACCCTAAACTAACACCCTCCCCGGATTGCTAATAATCAAATGTAAACAATCAAATGCAGATACTTTTTCTTTTTCTTATGCCTTCTGATCTCTCTCTCTCTCTCTCTCTCTCTCTCTCTCTCTATGTCCACTACTTGATGTCCATATCCCCCCCCCCCCTCCACACCCCTGATTGTAAATAATGTAAATAATTCAATGTGATTATCTTGTGTGATGGCTGTATTATGATGATAGTATATATCTGATAGTATATATCTGTATCATGAATCAATTTAAGTGGACCTCGACTTAAACAAGTTGAAAAACTTATTCGGGTGTTACCATTTAGTGGTCAATTGTACAGAATATGTACTTCACTGTGCAACCTACTAATACAAGTCTCAATCAATCAATTCCTTTTATTGTCATTGTCATAATAACACTTAAGTCATACATGTCAACGAGATTTTGTTTTGACTTCGACACTAGTTTACATTTTAGCATTGTCAAGAAGATCGTGAATAGAGGGGTGTGGGGGTGGGAAGAGTCAGATTTCTGATGGGTGTTACGTTGATGTTGCAGCAATGCAATGTCCAGAGCACAATTATTGAGGTGGTGAAGAGTTATGATGTGATGTGGTCCTGATGGCTTCATCTGGCCAGGATCTTCAGCTCTCGCTGGATCGGTTCGCAGCCGAGTGTGAAGCGACTGGGATGGGAATCAGCACCTCCAAGTCCGAGTCCATGGTTCTCGCCCGGAAAAAGGGTGGAGTGCCATCTCCGGGTTGGGGAGGAGATCTTGCCCCAAGTGGAGGAGTTCAAGTACCTCAAAGTCTTGGTCATGAGTGAGGGAACAGTGGATCGTGAGACCGACAGGCGTCTTCAGTAATGCGGACGCTGTATCGATCCATTGTGGTGAAGAAGGAGCTGAGCTGGAAGGCAAAGCTCTCAATTTACCGGCCGATCTACGTTCCCATCCTCACCTATGGTCATGAGCTTTGGGTTATGACTGAAAGGACAAGATCACTGGTACAAGTGGCCGAAATGAGTTTCCTCCGCCGGTTAGGAACCACAGATCTCTTTTTCTACCAACAACAATGCTAATCAAGCAGGCTTTGTGAGAGCCAGCATTGATTATTTTGGGGGGAAAATAATGTTTCGGAACCTAATATTCTTTAGCTCGGACACAAAGACAATTAGTAATACGTTTCAGAAGCCGAGTGCTAAGGGAATGCAGCATTGGCATCGTTAGGCCTATTTTAGGTCAATTTACCATCTGGTCAGGATACCACCCGAACGCCTCCCTAGGGAGGTGTTTAGGGAACGTCCAACCGGTAGGAGGCCAGAGGGAAGACCCAGGACACGTTAGGAAGACTATGTCTCCCGGCTGGCATGGGAATACATCGGGATCCCCCGGGAGGAGCTGGACGAAGTAGCTGGGGAGAGGGAAGTCTGGGCTTCCCTGCTTAGGCTGCTGCCCCCGCGACCCGACCTCGGATTAGCGGAAGAAGATGGATGGATGGACAATATACTGTTTGTATGAATAACCGCTACACATCCTTTTGACACAAATTCACCACAGCAATAGCCTTGGACTGACCCCCATTCTCGTGAACTCTCGTTGCTTCTTTTTCCTTGGGATCGCCTCCCCCATCACAAAACCACAGACTCTTTGACCACTTGGACCAGTCTGCTCTTTTACTATAAAGAGAGTGAAGAATTTTTGATCGGGCCCACTTTTGCAGAATGTTGCTTGCAGAGGCACCCGCTTACGTACACAATCAAAGACTTTTGCGGGAATGAGACCAACACTGTGGTATTTACCTGTGACTTGTTTTAAAAAATGCTTGTGAAAACTTCCAGAAAACCCGACCTCTGTCTGTTCAACAAAATAATGCAGGTAGAGTCTCTAACAGGTTGAAGAAATAGGCAATGGATTTTTGTTTTTTCTACAAAAATGAGTCAATGTTTTTCAGCCATTTTCATTTTGGAAAAGTAGCTCTCACAATAAAAGGTTGGAGGCCTCTGGTTTAGAGGTAATTAAACAGAGCAGATATCATGAAAAAATATGTGAATGTGATGGAAAAAATACTTTTTACAAGAGTTAGAAATTCAACATCACCACAATGTATGTTTCAAACTATCTGCTCAACCACACTTCCTTTTACGCTCACAAGAAGTAAAAGTATGAAGTATAACTTTTCTTTACATGTGGGTGGTAGATAAAGTACCGTAAACATTATTCCTGAAGGACGTTGTTGGAATTATCAGTGTTTGAGGAACATTGTTAATCTTTGTTTTTTGTTTCTCTGTGTTGTCACACAAATAGCTTATAATATATCTAATACATAGGTTTAGTTTGTGTAGTTTTATACATACAAAATGTACAGTAAAAAAAAAATTGTTTTCCAGAATGATTGGCCAGAAACTGTGATGAGGTGGCGACTTGTCTAGGGTGTACCCCGCCTTCCGTCTGAATGCAGCTGAGATAGGCTCCAGCGACCCCCCGCGACCCGAAAGGGACAAGCGGTAGAAAATGGAAGGATGGATGGATGGATTGGCTAGAAAGAAATTTTTTTTTATTTTTCTTTTAATTTCAGATCCAAGGGAATAACTCTTTGATGAATCTAAGATGCTAACATGTTAGAAATAATGTTATTTGTAGGGATGTCTGATAATGGCTTTTTGTCGATATCCGATATTCCGATATTGTCCAACTCTTTAATTACCGATACCGATATCAACCGATACCGATATATACAGTCGTGGAATTAACACATTATTTGGCCTAATTTGGACAACCTGGTATGGTGAAGATAAGGTGTTTTTTTTTAAATTAATAAAATAAAATAAGATAAATAAATCAAAAACATTTTCTTGAATAAAAAAGAAAGTAAAACAAGATAAAAACAGTTATATAGAAACTGTAATTAATGAAAATGAGTAAAATTAACTGTTAAAGGTTAGTACTATTAGTGGACCAGCAGCACGCACAATCATGTGTGCTTACGGACTGTGTCCCTTGTCTGTATTGATATATATTGATATATAATGTAGGAACCAGAATATTAATAACAGAAAGAAACAACCCTTTTGTGTGAATGAGTGTAAATGGGGGAGGGAGGTTTTTTGGGTTGGTGTACTAATTGTAAGTGTATCTTGTGTTTTTTATGTTGATTTAATTTAAAAAAATAAAAAATTTAAAAAAAGATACTGATAATAAAAAAAACGATACCGATAATTTCCGATATTACATTTTAAAGCATTTATCGGCCGATAATATCGGCAGGCCGATAATATCGGCAGGCCGATATTATCGGACATCTCTAGTTATTTGAGAAGCAGACATACAAAGACATAACTAAGAAAAACAGAAATCTGCTTAAGGTTGTTTTTTAATTAGCTTTAATATGATACACAACATGTGCAAGTGAAGCAAAAGTATACTTTCTTAGGGGAAAAAAAACAGAAAATGTACATGTTATACTAATTATATTCTATAAATCTGTAAAGATATAAAGGCAATTCATTTACAAAAAGTGCTAAAATGTGAAACCACAAACCTTAATAACACAATGCTGTGAAAGAGGAAATGTTTCAAATGAATTAATTTCTTTCAAAAAGTTAAAAGAAATGTCTTCATGCTTGCTCGCCAAAGCAATCAATGAAAAAAAGAAGCAATCAAAAGTCATGTCAATCATTTCAGAAGAAAAGCACTTTGAACTGAATCAAGCACTTCATTGATAGCACATATATGTGCTAAGGCTAGCAGTAAGCATGTTGGTTACACAGTCAACAAATACTACATTTCAATTCAATCTCTGTCTGGACATATTTGTGTAGTGTTTGCAGGTTCTCTGTTTGTGTGCGTGTGTGTGTATGTATGCATGCATGTATGTATGCTTGTATATATGTACATGTGTGTACATATGTATGTCTACATATGCATGTATGTATACACATGCATGCATGTATGTTTACAAATGTATTAAGGGTGTAACGATATGTTATAACAATCAATTCTAAACACTTCATCATTTCGTAAGGTTATTTAGAATTATACGATCCGAACGATTCAGTGAGTTGAAATCGATTCAGTAACTTTTTGGCCAAACATTCAACCAGAGTAACTGTGAACTAAATACTGGATACTGAACACTACAGATGAAGTTTCCTTTATTCTTGTTATTTCTTGTAAGGGAACTAGATATAAATGAATTATGGATACAAACAAGCAAGTAAACAACAACTAATGGCCAATGCATTCACAACCTTTTTGAATAAAGTGCAAACAATACTTTAGGTTGAAATAACAAGAGGAAACCATTTCTGTTCTGTATTCAAGAAATGTTTAATAATAGTACAGTAACCGACATTTTAACAGTAGATGTACCTGCTACTACTGCTTTAGTTTTCCAAAATAGAAATTATACAATATCAATATAAAAAATAAAGTGCAACCCACTAGGGTTGTGTTGTATTTACATATTACTGTGATATTAATGAAACATATTCGGTACTATACCGCCTCTAAAAAGTACCGGTCATCCATCCTCCCGCCCCCCGTCGTGTCATTGCTGGTTTACGAGCAGACGAGCATGTTCGGCAGCACACAATCACGGAGTACTTACAAGCAGACACAGTGTGTAGACAGTAAAGGGAGAACGGACGCATTTTGGCTTAAAAACTAACAATAGGTGAAGTTATAACACTGAAACGCCCTCAGGAAGAGGTGCTTTAAGACATAGCTAGCTAGCGGCTAAAGTCCATCAGCAGTGTTTTAGCTACTTCTTAATCACTAATCCTTGCCTCCATGGCGACAAATAAAGTAAGTTTCTTACAAGTATCATCCCTGCAGGACGAGGAATAGCTAAACATGCTTCACTACACACCGTAGCTCACTAATGACGCCGTTCCTGAATGTAAACAAACGCCATTGGTGGATCTACACCTGACATCCACTGTAATGATACCAAGTACAGGAGCGCATCTAGTCGATACTACTATGATTGTTTTTTTAGCATCACAAAATCATCTTTTGTTTTTTAAAAATGTTTATAAACTCAGGAAATATGTTATTGGACACATGAGGACTTTGAATATGACCAGTGTATGATCCTGTAATGACAAATTTGTGATATCATCCAAAACTAATCCAAACAACATTTTAACAGAAGTGTAGATAGAACATGTTAAATGAGAAAATAAGCAGATATTAACAGTAAATGAACAAGTAGATTAATAATTCATTTTCTACCACTTGTCCTTAATAATGTTGACAAAATAATAGAATGGAAAATGACACAATGTGTTACTGCATATGTCAGCAGACTAAATAAGTAGTCTTTGTTTGCTTACTTACTAATAAAAGACAAGTTGTCTTGTATGTTCACTATTTTATTTAAGGACAAACTTGCAATAAGAAACATACACTACCGTTCAAAAGTTTGGGGTCACCCAAACAATTTTGTGGAATAGCCTTCATTTCTAATAACAAGAATAGACTGTCGAGTTTCAGATGAAAGTTCTCTTTTTATGGCCATTTTGAGCGTTTAATTGACCCCACAAATGTGATGCTCCAGAAACTCAATCTGCTCAAAGGAAGGTCAGTTTTGTAGCCTCTGTAACGAGCTAAACTGTTTTCAGATGTGTGAACATGATTGCACAAGGCGTTTCTAATCATCAATTAGCCTTCTGAGCCAATGAGCAAACACATTGTACCATTAGAACACTGGCAAGATAGTTGCTGGAAATGGGCCTCTATACACCTATGTAGATATTGCACCAAAAACCAGACATTTGCAGCTGGAATAGTCATTTACCACATTAGCAATGTATAGTGTATTTCTTTAAAGTAAAGACTAGTTTAAAGTTATCTTCATTGAAAAGTACAGTGTTTTTCCTTCAAAAATAAGGACATTTCAATGTGACCCCAAACTTTTGAACGGTAGTGTATGTTTAATGTACCCTAAGACTTTTTGTTCAAATAAAGCCAATAATGCAATTTTTTGTGGTCCCCTTTATTTAGAATAGTATCGAAATACATTTTAAAATATTGGTATCGGGACAACACTACAACCAACATATATAGAGGTTAAATTAGCAGTAGATTTACCTGCTACTTCTGTTTGTTGTTTTTGTTGTTGTTTGTTTTTTGTTTGTCAATGTCTACTCACATTGACTCACATTCAACCTCCTATGACGTCATCCTTGCGCAAACACAGACATGACAAGTCAACAAATATTGAAATTGTTACGCTATACTCTCATTTTAATCAACAGCAGCTGCAGTAATATTTAACAACAGACCAAGTGAAACCGACTCTTACTTTGTGCTGCTGCTCCATGAATGCTGCTGTGTGAAATCCCATGGTGGTCCGAGTGATTTGTGGTGAGCGACGAAGTCTATCAAGAGCATCTATGTCATTGCAAAAGCCTAAGTGTTTCCACCAGAGGTGGGAATCTTTGGGCACCTCACGATTAGGACTCAGGAGCCACGATTCGATTAAAAATCAATTATTGATGCATCATTAATGTATGTATATTGATGCAGTTTTACATTTCGTTTGGTTTCACTAAATAAGCGTTTATCACTTGCAACATTTAAAACAGTGCTTTTGTAATAATAAATCAATCCCCATCACATTTATTATGTTATATTAAATGTGTGCAAAACTGGAACATCGGTGCCCTGTTAAAAAAGAGCTGGTCGTATTTCTCAGTGTCTGCATTACATCCATCCATTTTCTACCGCTTGTCCCTTACGGCAGTGTTTTTCAACCACTGTGCCGCGGCACACTGGTGTACCGTGAGATATTGTTTGGTGTGTCGTGGGAAATTATGCAATTTCACCTAATTGGTCGAAAAATATTTTTTGCAAACCAATAATTAAAATACGCAAACAATATGCCGTTGTAAAGTGTCTGTGCTGTCTGGAGATCAGTAGAGTAACCGTGTAATACTCTTCCGTACCAGTAGGTGGCAGCAGGTAGCTCATTGCTTTGTAAGCCTACTTTGAGACAAGAGAATTAATGATGGTTATGGTTTGAAGTCATATCGAACAATTGCGTCAGGTATTTGACGAGAACGACTTTATATTGTCAATATAGGCTATTAAGTTTTGTTTTCAACATTTTCTGCTGGTGGTGTCTGAATGAATGAAATATGAAATCTGTGCTGCAGTCTGCAGGTGTACCTAATGTTGTGGCCCTGCAGTCATTCACAACTCCTCCAACACGAACATTATTGTTTTTGCACTTTTTGGCTTCTTATTAAATAACTTAAATTCAATCTTGCACGTAGAAAGTTTAAGTGTGGGCTTTAGTTGCTATAACACTCCCGTCAGGCGGTGCATTCTACGGCGGGGGTGCATTCTCTACCACCAGGAGGCGGGATTACTGCGAGCCTCAGCCAGTGCGTCTTCGCAGTCGTTTTATGATTGCTCAGCACAAGAAATACTTACACATATACAGTTGTTGACAAAATACACTGTACATTATATACCTCAGCTAACTAAACTATGGAAATGTATAATATAGTTCATATAGCAATACGGTCTCACTGCACAGTAGGCCAGCAGTTAGCCGAGTCCGCAATCCATGGTGAGGCACAACGCAGTGACGTGCCTCAACTGGCTGCTGATCACCGCACCGTCTCTTCTCAGTATTTGAACGGCAAATGTGAAAATTCATCGATTTTGAATACAAATAATCTAAAACTGGTGAAGTTAAATGGAAAATAACTTTATAGTATAATCACTGGATACATATAACAATTTAATTAATTTTTTTTCTTTTTACATTTTTTTTCTTTCAATGATGGCACGTGAGGCCCCGCCTCACCTGCCTCCCCTGACTGCACGTCACTGATATATATATATATATATATATATATATATATATATATATATATATATATATATATATATATATAAAATCTTAGGACTATAAAAAGAATCTTAGGACTATAAATCGATCTATCGATCAATCGTTACACCCCTAATATGTATGTTCAGTACTGTATGTATGAATGTTTGTATGTACAGTACGTTTACCGTGTATGTTGATGTACTGTATGTATATATGAATGCGTCAAACTTACTGGATCACTGAAAAGCCTGATGGAAGCGTGGCAGCGTGGTTGTTTTGGAGGATTGTGGGAGCAGGAGCAAAGGTGTGTTGTCTTGGTGGAGCGTGTGCTGCTCTGCACTGCCCCCTGTTTGAATGTACGGAGGTCCATTTAGCGGCAGAAAATTGAAAAGCTGGGAGAAGTCCATCAGCGACGAGGGCGAGGCCATCGAGTCACACGTCGGCGTTGATGTCGGAATCCTGGACAATTCCTGCCTCGCTTCTTCCATCATGGCGGCGTGAGAATCCATCTCCAGTTTGCAGGTAGAAAGTTGATATTGGCTTGCGGAGGACGACGAAGGCGTGATGCTTTGTAGCGCCATTAGGTAGCTCTCCAGTTCTCCCTTTTGGTTCTGTTCCAGTCCCTGTGAGGAGACAGCGTATGAGGTCATGTTGGAGCCTAATGGGTATTTATTTAACGCGGCGTTCGGGAGGGGATCTGAGTCCAGGAGGGCGGTGGTGTAAATGTGCTGATGCGGCATTGTCGTCAACATGTCTGGGAGCTCAGCCATGGACTCAAAGACCGGAGGCTGCACCAAATCAGCTGGCTCACTTTTCACTCGCAACAGTTCTTGAGCGTGACTCTTCTTCACATGTCGGGTCAGGTGGTCCTTCCTGCCAAAGCGCTGCGCGCAGTATTGACACAGGAAGTCCTTGCGTCCCGTGTGGACCACCATGTGACGCCGTACGTCTTTACGGGTGTAAAATTGCCGCTCGCAGTGATCGCAGTGGTGCTTTTTCTCCTTTGTGGCACCGGCGGACTTGCCGGCGTGGGTTCGGAGGTGTTCCAGGAGCACCGCGGTGCTGGGGAACGCCTGCAGACACACCTGGCAGGTGAGGTCCCCGCTGTTGGCGGCGTGGAGGGCGAGGTGGCGTTTGAAGCCCAGCTTGGTGTTGTAGTTCTTACCGCACTCCTCACATGCAAAGGCTTCTTTGTACGGGTCGTGGGTGTGAAGGTGATTCTTTAAGTGATCCTTGCGGTGAAACATTTTTTCACAGTACGAACACCTGTGGCTTTTTTCTGGCGAGTGAGTTGCCATGTGCCTTGGGAAATAAGACACATTCTATGATTGGGATATGTTTTGTTTTTTTACGGCAAGTCAACAAAACACATGGTAACACTTTAGTATGGGGAACATATTCTAAGTAACAAAGACTTAATTTAGAGTTATTTGGACAATTAGGGGAACATATTCTAAGTACCCTAACCCTAACCCTAACTTTATTGAGGGAAGACTCTTAGGCCATGTCTACACTAAGTCGTTTAACCCCTTAAACAAATAATTATTTAGCATAAGCCCCGTTTCAGCCACACTAAACCAGCATTTAAGGTTCCCCTCCTCGGACAAATTTTTACAACTGTAAGTCAGCCGTGTAATTCTTGAATCTCCGGCTCTTAGCTTTGTATGGACTCATTGATCGTTTAAGAAGTGAGTTCGGAGAGGAAGTGACGCCAGAAAGACCTTGCCCACACAGAAAGTGACGTCAGAAAGAACGCACCACAGCCAGCTTCATAATAAAGCTCGGAGCTAACTACTGGACATATGAAGGCGAGTCATCCAGACATGCCCGTGTTTTTCATTCTTCTACATGTACAGACGCTTGTGGAAATCACACATGAATACCTTAAGAGAAAGCGATTGCAGCTATTTGGGATACAACACTTCTCAGACGGCAAGAGAACTTTCGAATGTCAGGGTCAGCTGTGATGCTACTCAGCAAAAAACTTTGTCCATTTGTCGGAGGAGAGACAACGAGAATGCGAGCTCCCGTGGATGTGATAATAAAGTTAGCGTGTGCTTTGTATTACCTGGCCGTCGAGGGAAGACTACGGAAAACGGCGAATGGATTTGGACTGACAAAGCAGACTGTATCAGTTACTGTCTGCCATGTATGTCGCGGACTCAACGTCTAGGTCCAGAGTATATAAAGTCACCAAAATGGACAATGAAGGTGAAGGCAAAAGAGTGAGGAGTGTCCTGACCAGATATCTAGATCCCTAGATTGATTGATGTAAAATGTTCTTTATCACATTGTTTACGTGTCTAATAAAATGTGATTAATTTATGATGGCTCAGGTGTGATTCACTACAATAGGGCCCCACAGCACACTGGATTCCAATTAATTGAAATACCACAACACTGGTTATTGTTCAGATAAGTTACATTTAAGAACTTGCACACAAAGCAACACTGGAGGTGACTATGACGTGCGCATTTTCCGCGCATGCGTACTAGGTCGCGTTGCGCCGGCGGACGGAGGGCGGCGGGGGTCTTAAACAGTGGCATTGTTGTGTGTGGACACGGATAAGGTTAGGTGTTATTTACCCTGGATAACCTTATCCGGCTTAGTGTAAATGGGGCCTAAGTCTTTGCTGTCGTCCAGCATTCTGTTTTTGTTTACTTTATAGCCAGTTCAGTTTTACTTTCGTTTTGCATCACCATCCCTATGCTTCATTGCCTTTTCCTCTCCCTTTTGTTCATTTTCAGTTTAAGCATTACATACCTTTTTACCTGCACACTGTCTCCCGCTGTGGTCTGCATACTGGGATCACAACAAACCATCCTTGTCTCACCCGACACAATCCGACTTTTACAAAGCATGCGTACTAGGTGGCGTTGCGCCGGCGGACGGAGGGGGCCGGGGGTCTTAAACAGTGGCATTGTTGTGTGTGGACACAGATAAGGTTAGGTGTGATTTACCCTGGATAACATTATCCAGCTTAGTGTAAACGGGGCCTTGGTTAATGGCTTACTGGTTGTATAATAAGGCCTTGCAGAATAAGGCATTAATAAGTACTTAATAATGACTCATTAAGAGCCAATATGTTACTAGTTTGCATGTTAATAAGCAACTAATTAATGGTGAATATGTTCCCCATACTAAAGTGTTACCAAGCACATCATTACAAGTATAGCTGCCATCCACAGATGCTTGCAGATACCTTAGCAGCTTGTATTTGGAGACAAAGGCCTTGGTGCATCCAGGCTGGGAGCAGAAGTATGGTCTCTCTCCGGTGTGAGAGTAGGAATGCACCTTCAGCTTCTCCACACTGTTGAAAGCTTTCTCGCAGTCTTCGCAGGGGAAATTCTTCTTGGGTTTTCCTTCTGCTCGCCTGCGCCTCCCCATGGGTGCCGCCAGCTTTGCCGTGTCCAGGACCTGGTCCAAGTGGACCTGGGTTCCTGCCGCCATGGCGCCCCTAAGGCAGGCTAGTTGCACATGGACATGTTGATGACGTCATGCAGGACTCATGAGTCTGAGAGACAGGATGTAAAACATCATCATGCAATACTGTCACTAACCATTGCAAATCATATACATGTTGTCAATGTGTGCTCGTACCACAAAAATGAACTAGAAAATGGACACATTTTGTGGTGAACGTGGGATTTGTTGTCGTGGAAAAAGGTGGAACGTCAGCAAAGAAGGAGGAAGCACTTATTAACTCACCAACACATCAACATTTGGCTGTTTGAGCATTATTATTATTATTTTTAAAGCAACTGTCAGGATGTGTCAAGGCTGTGATGGATCAAAAAAATGACACGCATCGGGAGACGTTCCGAGAGGTTTTGAATCGATCAGAAACGTGAAGTGAAACCGAAACGTCAACTAAATTGACAGCAGGTATCAATAAGCGAATAGGTTTGTTACTTTCAAACGGGACAAGTTGAGCAGGCTGTGATCAACTTTCATCAACTTAATTCGGATCTTTTTTTTATATATTTCCACAAAGTGCACATACGTGATTGTCGCACCGTGACAGTCATAGCAACTTTGACACAATTAGTTGTGCACGTCTTTTTTTACAATAATATAACTTGTCCGCGGCGTCCAACTTTTCCCCCTCAGCTCACCCGTTTCTCATAATTTGAATAACCCCGATATTTTAATTCAACAAATGAGTAACGGTATATCAAACTGACATGAAACTTACCCTGGACGCTTTGGCATCCTTTCTGTTGTGTTTTTCTTGACTTTCAACTATTTTTAGAATTTTTAATAATTTTTTTCTCATATTTTTTGCTAGACGCGACGGGCCCGAAATTTGTTTCCTTTCCTATCTTTAGAGCAGCCATTGTGTGTGCGCTGCAATGCAACCGCACTATGGTCTAAGTCACGCCCCTTTAAAGTTCCAAACTTCCTTTACATTTTTGAATAATTCGTTTCTGCCCTCATATCAAAGTGATTTGAATTAATTTGCAAAGACAACATTTTCAGAGTCCCGTTACATTTTTTTCAAACATTCCAAACCTGTTTTATTCGACTTAAACGTGTAGGAAAACCTACAACACTAACTCAATAACTATTGGCTAATTTTCTTGTCCGTCGGAAAAGACAAGATAGACGGGATTCTATTGGCCGACGTTGCTGTCAATCAAAACTAGACGTGCTGTTGCGTTTCCTGGTACACAGTGGAAGCAGTGCAGTTAGCATTAGCTTGAAGCGGACACTCAAATCTGAGGATTAATATCACATATTTCATTTACATTCAACACTCAAACCTGTGGATTGATTTTAATATATTCATTCTACACCAGACACTGAAGTCCATGGATTAATTTGATAAAATGTTTTCTTAACGTTACAGACTCGTCCTTGCTCTTCACTGGTAAGTCATTTACTGAAGTAACAGTTAAATAAATACTACTGCATGAAATGCATAAATATATTCTATATACATGTTACTTATGTCATATATAGACTACATATATTCAACCATACGTTTTGAAATAAAGTCAATCAAATATAGTTTACTCATGTCCATGAGTATGTACTGTCGTGGTCAAAAGTTTACATACACTTGTAAAGAATATAATGTCATGGCTGTCTTGAGTTTCCAATAATTTCTACAACTCTTATTTTTTTGTGATAGAGTGACTGGAGCACACACTTGTTGGTCACAAAAAACATTCATGAAGTTTGGTTCTTTTACGAATTTATTGTGGGTCTACTGAAAATGTGACCAAATCTGCTGGGTCAAAAGTATACATACAGCAATGTTAATATTTGGTTACATGTCCCTTGGCAAGTTTCACTGCAATAAGGCGCTTTTGGTAGCCATCCACAAGCTTCTGGTTGAGTTTTTGACCACTCCTCTTGACAAAATTGGTGCTGTTCAGCCAAATTTGTTGGTTTTCTGACATGGACTTGTTTCTTCAGCATTGTCCACACATTTAAGTCAGGACTTTGGGAAGGCCTTTCTGAAACCTTAATAATAGCCTGATTTAGCCATTCCTTTACCATTTTTGACGTGTGTTTGGGGTCATTGTCCTGTTGGAACACCCAACTGCGCCCAAGACCCAACCTTCGGGCAAAGATAAGACCTTCTGGAGGAAAGTTCTGTGGTGGTAGTATTATGCTCTGGGCCTGTTTTGCTGCCAATGGAACTGGTGCTTTACAGAGTAAATGGGACAATGTTAAAGGAGGATTACCTCCAAATTCTTCAGGACAACCTAAAATCATCAGCCCGGAGGTTGGCAAGAATTTTTGTTCTGCTTTTCAGCATTCACACCCACTTTCTACTACAATTGTTTTTTCTAGTTTCTAATCATGTTGTCAAATGGTTAATTTATACTTTATTTTATTTCAACAAAAATACTACAATAGTTAACAAAATAACCTGTTTGGTTAAAATAAAAGACTCAGTATTATAATCCCGGCTTGTACATTTATGTATATGATGATGAGGTGTTTCATAATATGTATTGTTATGCCCCCAGCGTAGTTTAATGTGTCTTGTGGTCGGATTCACTCACTGCAGGTATCGCTGTTTGGTAGTGTATTTCCTTTTTGTTGTGTACCCTAAACCGGAAGTATGCCAAGCTGTCTGCCATCTTGCGGCAGTCCTTTGTCAAGACTTCAGCAGCAGTACTGTGTCATTGTATGTCGTGTAACTTATAAATGACTGGTTTTTCATTGTCTTGACATGAGCCACAACACCTCATCAGCGGCTAATGTCCCTCCACAGTGCAAAGCCACTCCTAAGACAGCAATCCTCGCCTCCGTGGCGGCAAATAAACTATGTTTCCTACACCTACTACTATCACTGGAATAGCTAAACATGCTACACAACACACCATAGGAGATATGCTAACTGTAAGATAGAGCTCTTAAAAGTAAACAAAGGTGGGCGGATCGATAACATTTGGACAATAACGCTATCGAGTATACAATAGTATCAGTATATGGTCATGAGTACAGTAGTTGGATCAATATTTTTTAATATCAACAAAAAGCTAGCGCGCTAATGGCTAGCTAGCTTAGATGCTAACATGAATGCAAGACACATTAACTTTTAATAAATAAAACTTGGTTAAGTTATATCAGTGTCTATTCAAGTGCTTTTTGAGCAAATTCAGCAATACAGCGATAATAATGATAACTGTGATCCTTTAAATCACAATAGTCGTGGTATGAATTGTTACATCCCTATTTTGTTTCAAATTAATACCATCATATACAGTCGTGGTCAAAAGTTTACATACACTTGTAAAGAACATAACGCTTGCCAGATATCGCCAGGTCACAAAAAATATGTATTTTATGTGTATTACTGGGATGTTACTGACGTCACGTGCGGCTCACTTTCCACCCAATGAATACTGGTGGTGGTCAACCTAGCTCTGTTCTCAACGGGTACTTGGTGCCATTTAGCTTTTCTCAAAGAAAAAATGCCCCATACTTGTGTTGTTTTCGCCTGAATGAAACGTTTAAATAGCAGAAAGGATCAACGTTTCTTCAGAGTTCCTCAAGAGGTTATCATAAAGTGTACCGTGTTTTTTCCGTCTTTATTAAAATATAACGATAAATGTCAACATTGTGTATGTGCTGAAAGCTTCATGTATAATTGTTGCCTTTGGTAAAAGCTTAACTCTTTTAGGTTTTGCTCACATCTGCTTTCTTTTATTTAGACACGCTGAGTAGGTGCTTTACGAAACACTCATAGCAAACATGTGTTTAAGAAATACAAATAATATCAAGAACATACTTAAAGGGGAAATAATATACAAAAGTATATTAAAAAAAACATTAACAAAGTGATCACTGCAAACTCTTGCGTTCTTCGGCTATGTTCCCTTGGACTGGAGTGTAAGCTGCATGCTTTTCTCATTGTTGTTTTGTAAATTCTTGCACTCTTCGGGCCTTTTTGATTACCTCTCCAGGGACTCTGAAGAAACGTTTATCCGTTTCGCAATTTGAACAATTCGTACAGCCGAAAACAACACAAGCATGCGGCATTTTTTCTTCGAGAACAGAGCTAGTTTGACCACCACGCATATTTAATGGAAAGGACGTGAGCCGGCCGGACGTGACGTCAGTAAAATCGTAGCAATTGACTAAACTTAGCAGGGAGTATTTTGACTTGGGAACAATTTGAACCGGCTGAAAAATGTGAACCGTTTACAGAGAAAAAGTGGGAAAACCGGGAATATTTTCCTGCATTCACACAATTAGGTCAAAAGTAGTAGTTAGTGACAACATAGACATTTCACACTTCACATGCGGTTATTAAACCAATGCTGTGTTGAAAGCACGTTACAAGTAATAATAAACATCTGTTTTGTCATGTATGTGCAACATGTTTTTTTTTTTTCAGAGTTCCAGATACAAATGGACAGAAATTCCAGGAAAATTCGGAATCAGGACTTAAATCCATGCATTCAAGTGAGTGCTCCACATTTTATCCTAGGAATCAATATAAAATGTATGCGTTCTATACAGTATATAATGTTGTAAAACTTATTGGATTATCTTTCTTTTGTATTTTTTAGGAAAGCGATGCCTCTCAAAAGTGTTTGGATGCTTACAACTATGATAAGAACATGTGCAGCGCCTACTTCCAGTCTTACAAGAATTGTAGAAAATATTGGGTATGCATGATTTTTTTCTGTCTTAGAAGAAACTATGAAAGTAAGCTACTGCCGAGGTGCCTTTGAGCAAAGCACTAGTGATGGGACCAAATGTGCAGAGGCTTCGAGGCGTGTGTTGAGTAATAGAGGGGGCGTGTATCGATCATTTAGGGGAGGAGCCGGAAATGATGACGTGTGAAGCCTCGGTGCCAAGTTGTACCACGTGACCACTTCGGGAAGCGGTTCAGATTTGCCGGGAGATTCGACAACTCATAAACCGCCCAAGCTCCATTGAAAATGTGAGCTTTTGAGACTTGTGGTCAGTTTGGAATATGGATAAAGAATACAAATATATTTTTTAAATGCCGCCAGAATCAAAGAAGGACGACAAACTGAATCCATAAGACAAACTTGATGTCCATTTGATAAACATAACATTTTCCACCTTGGATCGGTGATGTCATCAGAACTTTGGTAGCACAATGGTTCGCACATTCGCCTTTTATTCTACAAGACGTGGGTTCGATTCTTGGCAGCGTCAGTTCTCAAATGTGTTTATCACTGTAAACATTACATTTGTTAAAGTAAAGCATTCTGTGTTTATTTTTTTTAACTAGCTTCCAGAAATTAATAGCCGGGTAGTGGAAAGGTTTTGTCAAAAAACAAAAAGAATCGCCTAAAACCAAAACTAAAAATTAACTAAATCCCCTCTGTTCTGTACATCATTGTCCAAGTTTCATTGTATTGTCATCTTCCTCTTTATGCCATTTCCTCAAGGTGACAGAAAAAACATTATACAACCTGCCATATTAATATGATTCTACCATGTTGGTAAAATATAAACACAATAATATATGTACAAATATAACACATGAAACATATTTTATTATACTTTGTTGATTTACCTAGCAAAAGTATTTTGTCAAACATTTATTGTGATTCACTGACATTTCCAAGAGGCATAATAGACGCCACATTTCAATGCATCACACATTATGTGGTTAAGATGCAGTTGTTTGTATTCATACATTTGACCAGCAGGCGGAGTCTTGTGCCGAAGCATGTATTATAAATGATAAATGATAAATGGGTTATACTTGTATAGCGCTTTTCTACCTTCAAGGTACTCAAAGCGCTTTGACAGTATTTCCACATTCACCCATTCACACACACATTCACACACTGATGGCGGGAGCTGCCATGCAAGGCGCTAACCAGCAGCCATCAGGAGCAAGGGTGAAGTGTCTTGCCCAAGGACACAACGGACGTGACTAGGATGTTAGAAGGTGGGGATTGAACCCCAGTAACCAGCAACCCTCCGATTGCTGACACGGCCACTCTACCAACTTCGCCACGCCGTTTCCCATGTATTGAAGCTTCAGAAATTCTACAACCAATTGGCTCAAGTGTTTCAATGCCTCATGAGGCTTCATCTGACCATCACTACAAAGCACTGAATCAGAATAAGAAATACTTTATTAATCCTCGGGGGAAATTAAAATTTCAAATTTTAAAAGCCTCTCACACTGATTTTCAGAGACTCAATTGAATTTGAAAAGTGAAATTATTACATAAATCTGGGCCAGCCCTTGAAGCAATGCAGCTCATCTTATAGTTCTTCATATTCAGGATGTATCATGAATGTTATATCTCATAGGAAGAATATAGCTCACAGTTGCTAGTCTTAAATACTTCTAGCATTATATCACCATCTAATGGTGGTTTCTCAGTATGCACTGTAATTAGGTGTACCTTACCAAAGTTGTTGTGTGGATTTGTGGTAAGAGTGTTTCTAATGTGGTCTTCACAGCACAACATCATGTTGCAGAGGAGGAGAGAAGGGGTGAAACCTGACATGCCAACAGCTGCAGAAAGGCAGGACATTCTCTCTGCACATGGAGGAAAACCCTATTGACCTGTATGACTTTATCATGGATGGTAATATTGTTATGTAAGTGACGTGAAAGACAATGTAAGATGATTCTTTTCACTGTAAAAAGACACTTTTTAAGCATTCTGCGCTTTTTTTGAAGATTAAAAAAGACTGCAAATGTTTTACCTCAGTTTATATTTCCACTGTTATTGTTTTTTTATTTGAGTAACACTAAGTGTGGTTGACTTTTAGCACTGCTTTCCGTCACTAATTTCACTTTATGATATAATTTCAAGGAATTTAATCCAACTAAATTGAGGTTTGTGTACTGTTCTGACTGTTTATCAGTACCAAAACTTCAGTAATCGATACTGATACCTATGAATTTCCATTAGTTATAAAACACCTTATCTAACTCATGTACTTTTACATTCATAAATATATTTATTTCCTTGTTACGTTATGCCTTTTTGCTTTATTTTTCACGAGCCCATAACAAAAGAGGGCCGTTCAAAGTGTTGCCAAACAACAGGCAAGTTTCTCCAAGCGGTGTTTTCTTCGCACTTATGGAAGTGATAAAGGTTGGCTTGCATGCTTCTGGAGGTTTTCTGCACGCATGTGGTAATGCACACTCCCTGGGCTTGTGGTGGCGGATTTCCTGTCACTCGGTGAGCGCTTGTATTTGAATATTGAATAAATGCACGACGCAATGTACTCCTCTCTTTCACTTTAAATACGTAGCGCTACTCGCCAAATATAGCAACAAAGTGGCTAAAGAGCATCACAAATCATTTCTGCTACGTCTTTGGAAGTGCAGGTGCATTTGGGTTATGTTGTGAAGCGGAGTTACACCACATCTACAGTTACGCTACACTCGTGCTTCTCAATTATTTTCGGTTACGCCCCCCTTAGGAAGTAGAAAACCTTTTGTGGGACACCAATGCATCGAGTCTAAGATGAAAAGCAAAAAAAAAGTAATTTTTTTTATCCTGCTTCTAAATGTATGATAATATGATATATGTTTTGCCTTGTAGTTGATTCGGTAGCACATAACAGAATAAAAACTTTAGATTTCAACGCAACTTTTTCTAGCTTTCTCACCAAGTAAGAAAACAACAATGAGATATTTTGTACTCGGACCTAAAAACAATTAAAAATAATTAATTATCAAGCCAACAAAATTGCGCTTAAAAAAATGTAACATCTTGAAGTGTAATTGTTTTCCCTACTTGGGAAAAGTCAGTCAGGTGGTTTGTTTTATTGAATTTTTTTTTTGTTGCCATCATTTCTCAAAGCAGCAAAATTTTAACATTTCACGTCTTTTAAGAAGTACTAACTTTTAAATAAGAAATATTAGAATAATGTACAGCATTTACCTCGAGAGTGGACTTCTACAGTATCTCCTTCCAGCTGCTTCTCCGTCAAACACACCATCAGCAGCTTCTCCATATTTTCATAGATACATGTCTGGGTTTAGAAATTGTTTAACCTCATTGGCTGGAGTCATCGACTCATTCTGATTTAGTATGGTGCAGACTAACATTGCTATGCTCCAAATGCTTCACAAAGTTAGCTAGCTACACTGTCATTTTGTTGATGATTTATTTCTTTAATTCAATGAATATCATCCACTCCTTCTTCTCAGCACTGTCTTTCATTCTCACTTGGGGCGGTAGCACATAACAGAATAAACATAGCTCGGTTGGTAGAGTGGCCGTGCCAGCAACTTGAGGGTTCCAGGTTCAATTCCCGCTTCCGCCATCCTAGTCACTGCCGTTGTGTCCTTGGGCCAGACACTTTACCCACCTGCACCCAGTGCCACCCACACTGGTTTAAATGTAACTTAGATATTGGGTTTCACTATGTAAAGCGCTTTGAGTCAATAGAGAAAAGCGCTATATAAACATAATTCACTTCACTTCACTTGTGTCCTTCTTTTTGAAAATGTATGTCCATCTCTAGCTAAATGTATGTCCATCTCTAGCTATAGACCCAATGTTTTGGTCGTATCTTACGCAACCGTCGTGACACCAAGGAAGTTAGTAACCCAAAACTTTGCACATGACAATTAGTGGAGAGATGGCTCATATCCCAAAAACTTGGGATGACACACTGTATAGCACCACTGCACTATACTTTCATTGCACAAATACTAATATCGGCACTCAGAGTTTAGGTTCCTAAACATGTTTTATTATAACTCTGATAAATTCCATCCATTTTCTACCACTTGTCCCTCTCGGAGTTGCGGGGGTGCTGGAGCCTATCCCAGCTGCATTCGAGCGGAAGGTGGGGTACACCCTGGACAAGTCGCCACCTCATCGCAGGGCCATTCAATGTTTCAAAAATAATCCCTGGACATATGCAATGATAGAAATAATGTCTCTTCTATATAAGGAAAAATTGTCCTGTAAGAAAATGATAGATCTTTTTATGTCCGACTGAATGAAAAAATAGTATTAAATCACATTGTGTATATTAGTAAATCTAGCCTTAACAAAATCGTTCTCCCAAACATTCAATGTTATGATGTTAATAATATATTACCTTAATGAAGAAAACACTTTTTTTCCCTCTAATAATACAAATTAATTCTAATGCTAGTCAATTTATTGGCCTAATAAAAATCAGGACATTTGTCAGGTTTTTGTACAATATTGGTGTTTAGTATATTTCATATCACAGTTATTGTGAAAGCTTAACACCTTTTGTGTGAAGATCCATTGCTCTGTTTTAGTAGTTGTGTGTTTCTATCGCACTTCAAAATAATCTTTTCGAGTTTTGGTTGTTTGGTTTAAAGAAAGACTCTCAAGTGACCAGTCAGTCACTTACTCCAGACTTGATTATAAGGAGCTCGACAAATCCTATAAAGTCTTTAAGACTCTCATGGATTACCAAACAACTTACTGAATGAAAAGAGCAGGCACCTTCTTTCTGTTCAAGAACCTTCAAGAACATTTTGGGGCTCTCGTCTATAAATGTTCTCATTCATCTCAGGGCATTTGATCGATCGCAACTGGACTGTCTGGTTTGTCTTAGAAGACGTTTCACCGCTCATCTGAGTAGGCTTCATCAGTTTGTGCTCATAGACTTAGATTGGTCAGAGGACTTGGTCTGATGACTAGATCTGAACAATTTAAGTCTGTGAGCACGAACAGAGGAAGCCTACTCAGATGAGCGGTGAAACGTCTTCTAAGACAAACCAAACTGTCCAGTTGCGATCGATTGAATGGCCTGAGATGATTCTGGGCTCTCGTGTCTCTGACAGCAAACATCTGTTTCAAACCAATTAGCACAATTTCCCATAGTTGTAAATCCCCAACTATTTTAAAATGTTTCTGTTTTTTCACTTCCTCCAGGCATTTTTGGTGATTGTTGGAGGCTTAAATTCCTGAATTCGAGGAAGCTTTTTCAAAAAGTTGTGATGTTTTCAGGCTTATTGTTACGGTACAGCGGGGAAGAAGGAGACGGCACAGAGGCAAGGACGTCGTTTAGCTCTATTACTTATAAATACAATATTATGAAGTCCAAGGAGGGCAAGGCAAGCTCAGAGGTCCAGGGACAGGCAGGAGGTCAGGGGCAAGAGCGAGACGTCAAAGTCCGTATCCAGGCGGGAGGTCGAGATCCAAAATGGCAGCCAGGTAACGAGAGGGAATACGGGGAGATGAGACACACAGCTCGTTACCAGGAAACGGAGGAATGCTGCTGGATGGCGACACAGGAACACAAGACAAATGAACACGGACGGGGAGAAACACAGAAAGAGAGAGAGAGTGAACATAGAGTGTCGGCTTACTGTACGGCACAGGTAGCTACGTTCTGACCCGAAACGCAGGTTTGCAATGGCTTAAGAAGCGTAGGGAACTCATCAGCGTCAGGTGTGTTGAGTGCTGATTAATTGCAGCTGCAGGAGTGGTGCGCGCTTGGAGGTGCGCTCAGCGGAGCGCATAGATGAATGCGCATTGGAATGCACCCGGGCCGTGACACTTATTTTTTCAATAGCTTGTGATTTTATGAATTTATTAATGCCAAAAAGCATGTGATTTAAAAAAAAAAAGGAAAACAAATACTAGTTGTATAGCACACAGTCTTAAAAGTAGACACTAGAGAGCAGTAAAAGCACATACTCAGAGCTCATTGTCAAATTACTGTACTGTTTTAATTTATAGTTATAAATAACTATAATTAGAGAGAAACACCACCAAAGGCTTACTCATTGCCAGCTGTCTGCTCTGTCATCCACCATGTATGTTTTATGCTTGAAAAATGTTTGTCCATTTAACATTCATTTATGTTCACACATTTAAGAGCATTTGTGAACTGTTGCGAGCGATCTATAGAGCTCATTTTTGTTGGTAAGAGATTATCATTACACGTCAACATCTCTAACATAAAAATGCTGCTCTTTGTTAGGTCAGCATTGCAAATGAAAATATGTGCCGCTCTTACCCTTGATAAATATATGTATGTATATATATATATATATATATATATATATATATATATATATATATATATATATATATATATATATATATATACACTACCGCTCAAAAGTTTGGGGTCACATTGAAATGTCCTTATTTTTGAAGGAAAAGCACTGTACTTTTCAATGAAGATAACTTTAAACTAGTCTTAACTTTAAAGAAATACACTCTATACATTGCTAATGTGGTAAATGACTATTCTAGCTGCAAATGTCTGGTTTTTGGTGCAATATCTACATAGGTGTATAGAGGCCCATTTCCAGCAACTATCACT
>NC_084731.1:39609516-39654516 GCF_033978785.1 Entelurus aequoreus
TTTTAAATTCAGCTTGAGAAATGTTTAGTCATGTGCAAACTAACAGTGAAGATGACTTCTCTACTACTCAGAAATATTCATTTAGGCCGGCTCCTGGCATAAACGCTCTATGTAGTTGTTTAGGGTAGTGTTGCCAACTCAGCGACTTTCTCACTAAATTTGTCAACTTTCTAACTCAAATGTTTTGGAGACCTGAAAGCACCAGCGGGTGCTGCCCTTACGCCTACAATGTGCCAGCTGTTGTCAGACAGAAAAAAGATCCCCACCCTTCCATGCCCAGACTGCAAATGAAACATGTGAAAATAGAGCTGCTTTGAAAAAAAAAAAAAAAAGTCTTACAACTGTGACTCGGGCCTAATTCTATCGTTCATGTTAATGAACCAGCCAGTTGGAGAATGTCACAAACCTCCAATCTTTTGATCAGTTTCGATTCTCTTGTGTTTAAGAATGTAAAACAAATTGCTCCCATGATGAGGTGGTGACTTGTCCAGGGTGTACCCTGCCTACCGCCCGAATGCAGCTGAGATAGGCTCCAGCACCCCCCGCGACCCTGATAAACGGCAGAAAATGGATGGATGGATAGCTGCATTGCTAGCCACCAAGAACGAGCCGATTTTTACAAGTTAGAATGCAAAAAAAAAAACTTTAGTCTTCTTGTCTCTCATAATGATTGTAAACGATAGGCAAAATTCCAAAAAAAAAGTTCAGCTCTCCCTTAAACGCCCTGAGAGTTCATTGCTAATTTAGCATTGCTTCAAACACAGTCATTGTGAAAAACGGACGTATTTATAAAACAACCGTACTATTAAACTTACATTGTAGCCAAACCTTTCCCCCAAATATATATTGTCTGAAAAACATTTGTTTTTTTTGTAGTTTTGTTTTTTTACCATTTATTGTGCTTTGTTGACTTTTTTGATTATTGCCCAAGTGGCATTGTAGTTTTGAATTGGCTTAATGGTGGTAAGAAATAGTGCCACTTTTCCTTCCTTCTTGGATCTATCAAATAATCAACCTATTTGTTTTACCTTTTCATATAAACTTTGGACATTATCTGGAATATAAACACGTGATTATTGAACATATTGGATTGAACTGAATTGTAGTTGTCAATTGAGTATGTTTGTGTATTGTTCATACATGATAGTTTATAGTAAAAAAAATATCTTTACATAACTTATCAAGTATTAATGATACATTTTTGCCTGTCCCAGCAAAATAAACTACTTTGCTGACAATTAAAAGTAGTAAGACTGCATTCTGTAAGTTGATACTGTGATGTGGCTTATTGTAAATAATATTTTTCATTCTTACAGACTAAAACCAGAGTTACCGTTGGACCAAATCAGGCTTTCAGGCGATTGTCCTTTACGGATCAAAGTTTATGTCGCAGCCTTCCAGTCGGTCTGGATAACCTTGGCAAAGGAAGTCTCCTTTCAAACTCATGTAAGTTTCTGTTCTTTTTCCACCTCTGAGGTGGTTTCATTGCCAATGGTGAATCTCAGCCCAAAACATAATTGTTAAAAAAAAAAATGTAGCTTCTCCAAATTAGTGACGGTTAGATTATATTCAATGAAATGGTGCAATGAGTGGGCAACATGCCTCCCCATGCACAATGGCTGTAACATGATGACGGTGATTTGCATCACACCCAGAATATAATCACTTGTTTATTTTCCCATTTCTGACTTTCCCTGAAAGTTTCATCAAAATTACAATCATATCATACCTTTTAAAATTAAATTGCTAACAAACAAAAAAAACCAACAGACAAATTTTAAGGTCCAACTAGGGATCTGATAGGCCCCGCAGATGTTACCCCACGCATTGGCAACTATTTGAAGCAGTGTCTTTTCAAACTGTTGTACGTGTACCACTCGGGCACCATCTAGTCAGGGGTGTCAAACTCATTTTAGCTCAGGGGTCACATGAAGGACTGGTATTAAAATCATGGCATTAAAACTAAAAAATAAAGACAACATCATATTGTTTTCTTGTCTTACTTTGACCAAAAATAGAACAAACACATTCTGAAAATATTACAAAAAAAATATGGAAAAAAATACTGCCTGCGGTAAAGTTTAGATCCATGAAGGAAATAAGAAAGTAAATGAAATGAAATGTTTATAACTGAATAAATGTACATTTGCCTAAAAATGTGTTTTCTTTTGTATTATTTTTTAAATGAATTAAGAAACGTTTATGACAAAGGTTTTCCAAAACGCAATATAGAATGTGAGCTATAACAGGATAATGCATACATTTATCATTTGTTTTCAAAACGGTTACAAAAAAGTGGGACCCTAAAAATTTACTGTGGGACCCCATTTTTATGACTTGATGGGGTCCCTGGGACTACAGACCACGGATTGACCCAAGTTTATTTTTAAAACATTAAATGGTTGATATTCAATATTGGTATTCCGCTTAGTGGTTGAAGGTCACAACATTTATTGTTTACCACATACAGGTCAGGAGTACATCATGCACAGACTCAATATATAAGTACTAATTTGGACAACCTTTCCAACTCATGGCCCGATTAATCAACAAACAACACAGAACGTTAAAACGTGTGATACAAAAACACACAACTTGTCCATTGAACTATGTGGACCTTATAAAAAAAAACTAATAGTACAATACATAATTCAAAATACACCCATTTAACCCATTTACTATAGACATGATGGGTAATATGCAAACTGATCTCCACACTTGGACATGTTTGACACAATTTAGTTGCTTGAGGGACATCGACAGAAAATAGATCAACTATTTGCATAACTAGATATTTCTGATGGATTACAAAATTTTAAGAAAATCATCAGGAAAGTAAACAATGTACACTGTAAACCCGAGCAAGTTCAGAAAACTCAAAATTTTTGATGTAACTGATTACGTAAAAACTTTTAAGTTATCATAATAAATGTTTTGAGTTACAGTATACTTAAAAAATGTGTGTTCAGTTGACTTAATTTATATTCTAAGTTCAATTTAACATTTTAAATGATCATTAACTTAATATTTATGTCTTCTTCATACTTAAATGATCTGATTGAATATACTTATAAAAACTAAATTACATGGACTTGAAAAAAATAACTGAATACAATGTATTAATATCAATAGTATCTACTCAAAATATTACAGCTTTATGAACTCAAAATATTTACTTCTTGCCGACTTAATGTGCAAGATGCCCTGTTTTTAGAGAGCTGTGTTTTCTGAGAGGATCTGTCCCCCAAAGACATGCCAAAAAAAAACTAAGTGTGCAAATTCAGTTGTGCAGATTGTTGTGTACATGTAACTGTAGAACTATAATCATGTATGTATGATGGTGCAAGAGAAACATCATCCATGCAATAAAAGGTTCTTGACTAAAGTGTTACTGTCAAAATTTCAAAAATTTATTAGGGTATAAAACAGTACCTTAAAACCTACCTTTTCAAAAGGCAATAACAACTGTTACATTTTAATTTTTTATTTTCTCAGAACAGGCTTAGTAAAACAGTGAAATGTCAAATAACATTAAAGTGCAACACCTAGATTCAAACTTTTTTCTTTTTTTTTTACAAATATATTTTAGCAGCCTATTTTGAATCATTGGGGATAAACAAACTTCCCTTTCTCTGCACTGTATTTTCTCAAGGGAGAAAAAAAAACTTATGAAAGCAGCAGCACATACATCTAAATTTGTGCAAATGAGGAAAATAAAAAAACATACCAAATAAAACAAAAGAAAATACAATAAATAAAAGAAAATATGATATAAATAAATAACTGAATCATCATTACAACTGAGGGCTGACTCAGATCAGTGAGGTCAAGGAGGCAGTACAATAAAATTAACAAAATATTTACCTCTCATTCTAAACTTATAAAAAGCCCACTGGGCATACGCAAAAGTGCTTTCAACATTTGAACAGACATGTCTATCAAAATCAGACATGTTAACAGTAGAACAACATGGCTGTAATAATGATGCTGATCTGAACCACATTTATGCATGGTTAATGAGTGCAGGCATGCATTTCCCAGCTTCTTTACTCCTTTAACAACTCATTTTTCTGGTAGAGTAGGCAAGGTTTCAGTGCTTTGTTATCATCCAGACACAGCAGTACTTTCTGGATGAATGTGAATGTGTGAGTGAGTTTCTTTGGATAATCTAAGTGTAATGCATATAATAAACCAAGCAGCACCACAAATGCATCAGCCAACCTGGGAAGCTCGCTCATAACAACTTTATCCTCTATCACGATGGATATGTTCTCCGGGCTGAAGCTGCTGGAACCAGTGGAGTCAGGGGCCACAGAGAGAAACGCCAGTGGTGTGTCAGTGGTCTCCATTTCATCCTCACCCTGCAAAACACAAGAAAATCAATTATAACCAATCCAGAAGGATGTCACACAATTCTTGTATGTAGAGCCAAAACATACAGTATGCAAAGTCCCCCTCTCCTCCTCCTCCTCCTCCTCATCTCATTTGCTCCTTCTTCCTCCACCCCTCCTCTCCTTCTTCCTCCTCCTCAGCTCCTCAAATCTCCTCTCAAAGCACAGAGAGATCAGTCTCTGTGTGTGTGTGAGAGAGAGAGTGAAGCATAACTCTGGCTGCATAGACATACTTACATTACAGGTTTTGTAGAATTCAGTGTCATCCTCCCGGAGATACACTGGAAGTCCATGAAGAACCAGAGTGTGTCGCATGTTGATGTCATGTTCTTCCTAGATTGAGAAACAAGAAAAAATGCCTGCATGCCCAGTCTGTGTCACTGATATAACAATGTACACTACCGTTCAAAAGTTTGGTGTCACCCAAACAATTTTGTGGAATAGCCTTCATTTTTAAGAACAAGAATAGACTGTCGAGTTTCAGATGAAAGTTCTCTTTTTCTGGCCATTTTGAGCGTTTAATTGACCCCACAAATGCGATGCTCCAGAAACTCAATCTGCTCAAAGGAAGGTCAGTTTTGTAGCTTCTGTAACGAGCTAAACTGTTTTCAGATGTGTGAACATGATTGCACAAGGGTTTTCTAATCATCAATTAGCCTTCTGAGCCAATGAGCAAACACATTGTACCATTAGAAGACTGGAGTGATAGTTGCTGGAAATGGGCCTCTACCCACCTATGTAGATATTGCACCAAAAACCAGACACTTGCAGCTAGAATAGTCATTTACCACATTAGCAATGTATAGAGTGTATTTCTTTAAAGTTAAGACTAGTTTAAAGTTATCTTCATTGAAAAATAAGGACATTTCAATGTGACCCCAAATTTTTGAATGGTAGTGTATATGCTTCAGTTATGTTAAAAACAGTAATCTATCTATCTATGATTCAGCAGGATGACTGACTACTATCAAGGCATCTGTAATCTGCAATGACAACACATATGATCAGCATTGTCCCCATGAAAAAGTCAAACATAAACTTACCTCCAAGTCATAAATTCTCAGCATCTCTTGCAGTGCCTCTGCTCCCTTTCCAGTCATTGAGGACTTCTGTCCATACAATGCAACTAGTTTTGGTGTGTAGCGGTCAAGTTCACAGTAGAACTGGTTGCGTAGATTCACATTTGTAATACGATGAAACTCTGCAAACACCTGTACAGATATACATATTTAGGTGTAAAAACAATGTGGAGTTGTCAGATATTTTCTACATGAAATGTTAAATATCAATTACTTTTATTAACTATTACTTAGCATGTATCCTACACACATTCACAGCGTCTAACAAAAGATAGCCTAAGTTAACTGTATTGAACTTTTGAAACGTTAATTTACTCCGTTACTCACCAGCTTCAAGCGCGAAACTTTCAAATTCTGGAGTCGGGGTCCCCCGGTACACAAAACACAGATAAAAGACAATTTTACAATAGCACGGCTGAAAAATGACCGTCGTTGTGTGGGTTTTTTGACGCTCTTTTCCACTTTTCTTCGCTCCCCGCTAGCGTCCAGCCATCTTGAATTTTCTGGATACGTGACGTCGGACGCTAGGGGTAGTGACGTCAGACGTCACGTCCCCTCACGCACGCCCGTTAACTTAGACTTTTCAAGTTGAGAGACAGTGTTCACTTACACTTACTAACCGCTGTGAACTCAAAACGCTACTATTCGTTAGGAAAACTTAATGTTTCAGTGTCGGGTGAACTAATTAACTCACTTTGGTTTAGTTGACGGCAATAGTTATGAGTTTGTAGAACTGTTCGGGTTTACAGTGTAGGAATTGTTCACATACTCTTAATATTCAATGTTTTATCGTTTGTACTTCATATTATAGTGGCAGGCAATCTTAAGCGGTGCACACATATCCGGGTGCTGGCATTCTTTATTTATTGATGATGGCCGACGATGAGCAGCCACGTTACAGACATCCACGGTCCTTTACTTAACGTAAGTCATCTTAGTTACAATATATTTTTTACACAAGCATATTTAAAGTGTTTTCCTGCCAACACAAAACAGGCGCATTCATGTGTTTTGAACATTATTTCAGTCTCACCATCTTTTAATATTCCACCGTGATTCTAGTTCTACTCAGTCCAGATAAAAAAAAATTTGTGCAAGTACTCTTAAAGGCCTACTGAAACCCACTACTACCGACCACGCAGTCTGATAGTTTATATATCAATGATGAAATCTTAACATTGCAACACATGCCAATACAGCCGGGTTAACTTATAAAGTGCAATTTTAAATTTCCCGGGAAACTTCCGGCTGAAAACGTCTAGGTATGATGACGTTTGCGCGTGACGTCAAGGGTTGAAGCGGAGGTATTGGGATACATTGTATCCCAATACAAACAGCTCTGTTTTCATCGCAAAATTCCACAGTATTCTGGACATCTGTGTTGGTGAATCTTTTGCAATTTGTTCAATTAACAATGGAGACTGCAAAGAAGAAAGTTGTAGGTGGGATCGGTGTATTAGCGGCTGGCTACAGCAACACAACCAGGAGGACTTTGAGTTGGATAGCAGACGCGCTACCGTGAGTACGCTGCTTTCTTCCAAACATTTGATCGCTTGCCCGTCCGTGCATGGCGCTATGTGCATGTCACGTACGTAACTTTGGGGAAATATATGTTTCTTGCCAACTCTGATGGCGGCCGGGGTGTCGTTGAAAGCTACAACGCCCGCCGCCGCGCCACTGTCCTCATCTTGACTTCCTCCGTCTCTGGGCCGCCGACCGCATCGATGATCGGGTGAAGTCCTTCGTCGCGCCGTCGATCGCTGGAACGCAGGTGAGCACGGGTCGTGATGAGCAGATGAGAGCTGGCGTAGGTGGAGAGCTAATGTTTTTAGCATAGCTCTGTCGAGGTCCCGTAGCTAAGTTAGCTTCAATGGCGTCATTAGCAACAGCATTGCCAGGCTTCGCCAGGCGGCACAGCATTAACCGTGTGGTTACAGGTCCAGAGTTTGGTAGTATTGTTGATCTTCTGTCTATCCTTCCAGCCAGGGGCTTATTTCGTCTGCTTCTAGATGCAGTTAAGCACGATGCTATCACATTAGCTCCGTAGCTAAAGTGCTTCGCCGATGTATTGTCGTGGAGATAAAAGTCACTGTGAATGTCCATTTCGCGTTCTCGACTCTCATTTTCAAGAGGATATAGTATCCGAGGTGGTTTAAAATACAAATCCGTGATCCACAATAGAAAAAGGAGAGAGTGTGGAATCCAATGAGCCCTTGTACCTAAGTTACTGTCAGAGCGAAAAAAGATACGTCCTGCACTGCACTCTAATCCTTCACTCTCACGTTCCTCATCCACGAATCTTTCATCATGGCTCAAATTAATGGGGTAATCGTCGCTTTCTCGGTCCGAATCGCTCTTGCTGCTGGTGTAAACAATGTGCAAATGTGAGGAGCCCTTCAAGTTGTGACGTCACGCTACTTCCGGTACAGGCAAGGCTTTTTTATCAGCGACCAAAACTTTATCGTCAATGTTCTCTACTAAATCCTTTCAGCAAAAATATGGCAATATCGCGAAATGATCAAGTATGACACATAGAATGGATCTGCTATCCCCGTTTAAATAACAACATTTCATTTCAGTAGGGTTTTATAGGCACACTGTGTAATATTTTTAAATTATTCTGTTGCCAGCAATGTAAATAGTGCATTTGAATGAGGACCTAATTGGTCTAAACTTAAATAAAGGTTTATAAAAGTTTATAAATGTTTTTCCCACCAGAGAAATCTCAGGAGTCTTGGTGTTCTTTGACAACATGAAATTGATGGAACATTCTCTCCATGTCACACATGATGGCAATAGGGCCTTTTCTAAATCAGCATAACACTCCGATCAATGCGTTTGTTTAGATCTGGCCTAGTTAGAAGGTGATCCTCCAGAGATGTTTCTTTGAATCAAGCTGAACAGTCAAAAACCACTCAAATCTTTCCAAGCTTGTGGGGGTTGTCAACCCCATTATGTGGGATGTACCATGCTGCCTTGTTGACCAGATCCTGCTCTGGAATCTGTTCTGCATCTCCGCAGGTTATAATGTCTTCCATGAATTTGACATACCGTAATTTCCGGACTATAAGCCGCACCTGACTATAAGCCGCAGGGTTTTGATGTGTAATTACCGTAGTATATAGGGGTTCCTGCTACCACGGAGGGGATTGTCGGGACAGAGATGACTGTTTGGGAACGCAAAGCGTCCCATTTATTAACAATAAATCTTTCAATCATTCAATCAAACTTTCACATCTTTGACATGGCGAACAGCATTCGTGCAGAGTACAAATAATACAACGGTGCAAAGTAATACAAAGTGCTCACCTGTACGTTATCAAAATAACCAGCCTACCGGTATATGAAAAGTCAGTCTTTAATCATTGTGTCATCGTCTTCCTCCTGCGTACTAAAACCACCGAAATCCTCTTCGTCGGTGTCGGAGAAGAACAGGCCGTAAATAAGCCGCACCCTTGTATAAGCCGCAGGGACCAGAACGAGGGGAAAAAGTAGCGGCTTATAGTCCGGAAATTACGGTACTCTTTGTAATACTTCTCATCCTTCATGCCGGACTGGCTGCTTTCCAAGTCAAATGAAAATCGCTAAGGTAACTCCGCTCTTCAAAAGTGACAGCAAACACGCTTTCACCAATTACAGACCAATCTCTCTTTTGCCTCAGTTCTCAAAAATCTTAGAGAAACTATTTAACTCTCGACTTAAATATTTTCTTGAGAAGCATCATATAATCATTGACGGTCAGTATGGCTTCAGGTCCAAACGAACAACCTTAATGGCAATAACTGAAGCTATTGAAGAAATTACTAATGCACTGGAGCATAAAAGATATGCAGTTGGTATATTGATCTAAAGAAAGCCTTTGATACCATTAATCATTCAATTCTACTAGATGAAATGGAAAGATATGAAATTAGGGGGCTGGCTGGTGACTGGTTAAAATGTTATTTAACAGGGAGGGTACAGTTTGTAAAAATTGGTACATTTTTATCTGATACTCTTGGCATTGCTTGTGGTGTCCCCCAAGGGTCAGTGTTGGGGCCAAAACTGTTTAATGTGTATATTAATGATATGATATGATACATCCAAAGTACTGAAATTTATACTATTTGCAGACGACACAAATATATTCCACAGTAGTGATGACTATAATGAGCTCATAAATACAGTAAACACAGAACTAAACATAGTAAAAAAAAATGGATGGATACAAATAAATTATTTTTGAATATAAATAAAACTAAGATAGTGATGTTTGGAAATCGCAACATAACGTCTGAACAGAAAATAAGTATTGATGGTACACAAATTGAAATCGTAAATGAGAATACATTTTTGGGAGTAATAATTGATAGTAAACTATCATGGAAACCTCATGTCAGACACATTAAAACAAAAATCTCCAAAAGCCTCTCAATTATAAACAAAGCAAAACTATACCTCAATGAAAATGCACTCCGTACTCTATACTGCACCTTGGTACTCCCATACCTTACATACTGTGTTGAAGTATGGGGGAATACTTACCACAACACAATTCATCCTCTGATCATATTACAGAAAAGAGCAGTGCGGATCATTCACAACGTTGGTTATTCAGAACATACTCATAATCTGTTTATGCAATCAAAATTGCTCAAATTTGATGACCTTGTTAAATATAATACATTAATAATCTTATATAAAGCATTTAACAAATTATTGCCGCCTAATCTACAATGTTTTTTTGTAAGACGAGTGCAGGCTCATAACGTGAGAGGTTTTGGATATTTCTTATTGCCAAGAGCTCAAACCACTCATAAACATTTTTGTGTGTCTGTATGCGGAGTAAAACTATGGAACAAACTGGATTTACAACACAAGCAATGCCAAACTATTAATCGATTTAAACTATTATACAAACATGGGGTCTGGTTCAAATATAGAGATGAGGGTCTTTAATTTGACCTGCTGTTGTACTCTGTCTCAAAGTGTTAACATGTGCTCAATGTTTCCTTACCATTATTGCTATGTTGTCTATTACCATTATTGCTATGTTGTCTATTACCATTGTTGGCATTTTGTCTATTACCATTGTTGGTATATTCATTATTCCTACATTGTTAATACAAATTATTGTTACAGTGTAATAATTATTGTTACCTGTGGTAATGCCACTATGATACAACATCTGTATCATAATCCTTAAACAAAGTAACAGTGAAACTCATGTGAATAATCACTGAATGGAGAACTTGGGGTGGGATTAAATAAATTATCTTCTTCCCACTCCCTTTCAGGCAAAACTGGACAATCATGCATTACATACTATACATTACCTTTTGCATTATATTAATTTATATTATTATGTGTTGTCAACTTTGTACTTTTTTATGTCATTGCCTGAAATAAATAAATAAATTAATGAAAAATGAAAAAAAAAAAAGAAATGAAATGAGTCGACGTCCCAATAAAGACAATCTGTGTTCAGCGTATTGTTTGTTATTTGGGAGATTCGGATTGTCTGTTGCCTTTGGTCACCTTTGACATGAACAGAATTTCTTCCTAAGAGACCGAAATGTTGTCGGTTGCATGCTCAGAAAAATCTGATTCCAAGGTCTTTATTACATTGTTTGGACTGACTTTCTTTACTTGTGTTCTGCGTACAAAGCGTACTTCTTGCTTCATCTCTACATGTGGCTGTGGAGTCACTTCACGAACAAGGATTCTGTGACCAATGGGATCACCAGGATTTTTGGACTTGAAATGAGCAATCTGTTAATTGTGCGAAAAGATTGGGTTTATTTTCCTGCAAGAACTTCTCTTGGTAGAAGGGCTTGTTGGCAATTGTAGTCGATAAGTAGGCCGACCTCACATTCCAGCATCGGTGTTAGCTTGTCTGCCAGCTTTTCCAGATTAGGGCACTCCAGTGCGGTTTTAAACATTGGGATGTGTGATCTATCAACTGGGATAAATTCTCTTGCAATTTTCTTTTTGTGCTTATATCCTCTGACTTGCAGGTTTAGCAACTTCTCTCAAGGTATAACAGTTGACTTGTTAGACATAATTGACAGCTGTAGCCTGTCTTTACTTTTATCGGTATCAAGACTTTGGGCTATTTAATCCAAGATAAAGGACGTCTCACTCTGAGAGTCGAGGAGCGCATAGACTAAAATGTCTTTGTCTGGGTATTTTGTTGACGAGATCCGGACAGGTAGTTTAGAGCATGTCAGCTAGGGATGATGTTTGATAAGAAATTATCGAGTTCGAGCCTATTATCGAATCCTCTTATCGAACCGATTCCTTATCGATTCTCTTATCGAGTCCAGATAGGTGGTTGTGTATGGAAAAAGACACACAATATTTGGTTTAACAAAAGCTCACTTTTATTATATAAGAAAACAATTTAATCTAATAAATAAATAAATATTGACTGTTACCCCCTAAAAAAATTAAATAAAATAAATAAATATTGACTGTTGTTACCCAAAGTATATTAAGTGGGATTTTTCAGAAAAACAAATATATACAGTAACACAAAAACAACCTGTCTCTGTGATCACTATAGGTGTATAAATAATAATATAGTGTTAAATAAAATCAGTCCCTTGGGCACAAAACTGAAAATAATACAGCTTTCCAAAAAGTGCAATTCTGCTGCTATTTGACATAACTGTTTGTTATGATGCTTTGACATTTTTGCACTTTATTTCTTTATTGAAAGAAAATTCTATGAAGAGAAAAGTTATTTGCAAATGTGGATACAATGCTAAAAAAAATGAAAAGTTAAAGCTAAAAAAAGAATGACACTTTGAGTTAACATTATTTCCTTATAATGAGCTAGGGAAGAAAACAACTACACTACCCAGCATGCAACGAGAGTGACGAGCATGCGCGGTAGCCCCGAAAAGTGTTGTTGCATATCGTCACCCGGCAGCTAAGAATGAGCACGCTGTGAAAGTAAACGTCAAGAACTCAGCCAACACGCCTCGTCGGCATTATTTATAATTAGACAGACAACACATATACAGTGTGATTTTGTTTTGTTTACAAGGAAAGCAAAACGAAAGTTAAAAAAGGGAGATGTCATATATGTATGTGCTGCGGTTGCTTTAAGAACGTTGCGTCAGCTGCCGTAAAGGAGGTACGTTGCTAGCCTGGTTGCTATGTTTCCGATTGGTCGTAAAAGTGTTGGTCATGTGTTTGTACCCTGCTCAAATCTCTCAGTAAAGTTATTCATTGGATTATACCTTTTGTTTTGAACTTTATTACACCTTGGAGCGCTTTTTCCCGTCCATTTTTTTCCTGCTTTCGTTATCTGCGCCTAATGACTGAGCTATGTGACGTCATTTCTTGTGATGTCCCACGGGGCATTTCTGGTCGGGACGGGATTCGTTCCCAGGGATTCGAATAAAGAACCAACTCTTTTTCTTTACTGTAGTGGTCTCGATAACGGGTACCGGTTCTCAAAAAGGGATTCGAGTCCGAGGACTCGGTTCTTTTCTTATCGAACAACCGGGAAAACCGGTTTCGAGTATCATCCCTAATGTCAGCATACTTGAGGTTTCTTGAGTTACTCTGTTTGATATTGCAGTTGCTGGTTTGTCTTCATCTTTAGTGTCTGCTTTGTACTTGTCTTGAGAATTATCTTCACTCCTTGCAGGCATCGTCTTTGTACTTTCTGTGAACTTGTCGTCATGCAGACATGTCGGATGTCTCTTCTGACATTTTTCACATGCTCCTTTTATTGCATTTCTTTGAATGATGTCCAGGGTTAAAACTTCCAAAACAGAAACTTTCTGTCAGTGTGAACTTGATGCGATCTTGAAGTGTTTTTTCTGCAAACTTGAAAATGTATAAAGTGTATGGCCATTCTTCTGCAGAAGAGACAGTTAACGATATTTGAGGGACCTGTGTATGTTGAGTCTCTTGAGTCTGTCGTTAATGTTTTTGCTTCTGTGACTCGACTGAGAGAGCGTCTGGGTTTATTTGTTTCCACACCTTTGAGTGCTTGCACTAATGCTATAGAGTCACAAGATAAGTCAGCTTCAGTGGGTACAAATTCCACAAATGTGTGAAACGATGGATACTCTCCACTGTTTGTCGTATTTTCATGGCTGTGCAGTTCCATCTTGTGGTCAACCAATCTGGAAGTTTTAGCAAAAGTCTTTGAATTTCCATAGTCATTGAGAACTTCTAATGTCCTTCTGTGTGGCATTGCAGCTTCACAGCTTACAAGGAAGTCGGCAAATTCTCTCAGCTAATTTCCATCATTAGAGCGTACCTTTGGCCAACTGTTAAGCTTGTCTTGAAGCATTTTTCTATGATGAATAGCTCTCCAAAACGTTGTTCCAGCACATTCCAAGCTGAATCATATGCTTCATCTGTGCCTACTAGTACTAGGAGAAATCGTTAAACTGCTCTTTTAGCAGATCCTCCGAAGTACTTCCTGAGATAGTACAGTTTCTAATTTTTTGGTATGTTCTTTCTGTTGTAGTGCAACCATGGGAACTTCTGTAGTTTGAGGAATAAATGGTGGACTTGATGCCTTGAGCATTTTAGTTTCGGTTTTATTTGGAACTGAAAAAGGGTATGGTGTGAGAGGGATTGCTCGAGTTTCACTTGCTGCTTTAATGCTTTGGGATGAACTGTAACTTTCAGAAAGACTTTCGGCTTCAGCATAAATCTTAACTTTAGCAGCATTACAGTTTTTAACATCTTCCAAATGTTCGATTTTTCTGTGCTGCTCTTCCAGTGCTTGCTGCCTTGCCAAGTTCTCACGCAAGTTCTCACATTCCATCCTTTGTAGTTCAGCTGCTTCTTTCTCCTGCTCCTCCATCACTGCTAGTATTTCCTAAGATGCAGCTGCTTCAGCTTCTGCTTCTACTCTTCTCAGTGCATGATTGCCTTAAACCACCGCTGGACCTTTGTGATTTTGTTCTTGATTTTGAACTTACCGTTCCTAAGCTCAAAACTCAAAACTCTAACCTACTTGAATATTACTTATGAGATTACTATGACTGTTTGGTTTAGTTCTAAATAGCTTCTTTCTTACTTCAACTTATAAATCCCCTTGTAACTTCACATTCAGTTTGACTTCAATCAAAATGTGCAAACTTTTCACAATCAAACATAAAATGCATCCCTTTCATAAAAATATGCTAGACAAAACCGACATTTAAACTTGACTTAAACCACCGTTGTTATTCTTTTAGCACAGTCCCTTTACTACTTTTTAACTTTACTTCTTCCTAATAACATTAAAATATGGACTGCTTGTTGTTTGAGAGCGAGGAGCTGGGTAAATGCACCATCTTGTGTCAAACTTCGGTACCGTCACTCACTGCAGCTGCCGACGTTTTCATTGTCTTTGATGAGCTCTTGCCGTAGGTAGAGTTTTCACTGTAGCTCCATCACGGCTTTTCATTTACGGCCGCTTTGTTGTCTTCTTAAACGCCCTGAAAACTAAAAACACGACAAACAAAAAATTCAGACACTTTACATGGTTACAAACAACGTGATTGATAAAAGAAAATTTCCTTGTGGCCACCTGCCACTTTGGTGGTCCTTGGCGAATAATCATTGTGCCTGTGAGTTCTAAACAAACATTATAATTACAACATCAAACAGCAAATAATACATTTAGTGTTACAAAAAAGTGACGAATACCTTTTACACAAAGTAACTTGTCGTAAACACACATACAGTAATGGCAGCTGAACTAACTAGCGTCCACCACACTGTGAAACACTCCTAGTCACTTTTCATAGACAAAACTTAGAAATAAAAACAGCCAGATGGTTTCCTTGGGGCTAAAGCAGGACTGATTTTGGTAAAAGGGACAAAACTGAAAACATGTTTTTTCATTTGTTATATTATTTGTTATTTTTTCCTGGACAGTTTTGATTTAAATTCATTATTTTATATCGTTCTGGTCGAACGAGTTTGCACGGGACGCATTTTCTGGTGTTGTTGCACTAAGAAACTATGGATGTATAGATACTGCTGCATTGCTGAACATTGGTGACCCTGGCGTCAGTCCCGCTGAAGTTTCCAAGACTGAACAGAACATTGAACGGTGCAACATGAATTGCTCTCAAATTGCCAGAGTTTTGGGAGACGTCCACGGCAACGTGGTTCGCACAGGCAAAGAGACTCAATTCGCCCTTCTTGGTATTACGGACGCCATGCGCTATTACCACATTGTTTTGGCATTTGGGAGCTCCGTTGCAGCCAGAGCAGTAACCTTAATCACATCTCCTCCTGCCATGGATAAATATGCGGGGCTCAAGGCTTACCTCTTTAAAATGTTTGAACTGTCACGGTCAGAACGAGCTCAACGTCTCCTTGCTATTCAGGGCATGGGGGACAGCAAACCCTCTAAGCAGTTGGAAATGGTGTTGAACCTGCTGGGTACAGAGGAGCTGAATTTCCTCTTCATAGAACCGTTTCTGCGACACATGCCACCACACGTCCAGACGGCACATGCTAATACAGTTATTACTGATCTACGCGCTCTGCAGAGCAAGCGGACCGATTATTCCTGGGAACTCAGCACTTCACCCCTGACATGCTGTTACCGGAGTGCAGTCAAACGCCGATGGGGGGCAACAGCGGACACATCCACCGATAGCCATGCCAGCCCTGGTTTGTACTACTTTCACGCACGTTTTGGTGCCAGGGCTAAAATGGGCTGCTTTCCTTGCAGTTACAATGCGGCGGGAAAAACCAAGGCCTGCGCTCAGTAGGGGCCGTGAGCACAGCCACAAAGAGCTAGTTGCTGTTTGTCAAAGACATTTTTGGGGCGCTGATTCCTCTGTGGCGCCGGCTCCCAGAGGAGTGTCCCGCCAGCTGCAGAGGACGACGCCACTGGCAGGGTGCTTTGCCCACTCTTGACTTCCGCCAACAACACCACCATCCAGCCATATGGCACAAAAACTGTGGACTTATGTTTTGGGGGGGGTCAACGGTTAACAGCCGAAATTCCCTTACACACTCCTCTGTGGAGATTTTTTGTGTGACCCTGGGCTGTTCGTAGATGTCAAGAGCGGCTGCCTGGTGGACACGTTAACCTCCTCTTTGTTTGTGTGTGTTCGTGACGAGGGCACATATTACGGTCTCCCAGCTTAGAAGGCGACAAATACCAACAGCTTCTTGGTGGGTTCCCCGGTCTGACACAGCCCACCTTCTCGGCCGCCACAACTAAACATGGGATCGAGCACCACATCGAGGTCAAAGGCCCCCCCTGCTCATCCATGCAAGGGCTCGACGGTTTAACATGGAGAGACTGCCGGCTGCTGTCGGTCAAGCAGTTACTACTCTCTATTCTATCATCAACCAGATTCAGAAATAAAACACAGTATTTCTTTTTATTATGAAAAAAACTAGGTTTAAAATAAAAGGTGGCTTTTAATTTGAAGTTTTACAAACAGGCTGTGACAGGGAACAACTCCAGGTAAGACACTCCCACAGAGTTTGTGTACATTGTGATTGAATTGAAGTCCTAATTCACCAACCTGGAATGCCTTGGTATCATCAGCCGTTCAGATGCTCCACATGGTCATGAAGCCAGTTGTGGCTGTCATCCGTGCGGCGACTAGTGCCTTCTAAATGATGCCACCACGCCCAACTGCTACCAACACATTCAGGACTTCTCTGCGCATCTGGCAGGGAAGCTCCTGTTCTCTAAAGTGGACTTGGTAAGGGGTTACAACCAAGTCCATGTGCACCCTGCAGACATCATTAAAACTGCTATAGTGACTCATTTTGGGTTGTTTGAATTCCTCAGGATGCCTTTTGGTCTGAAGAACCAATCCTTCCACCGGTTGATGGACTCTGCGCTTAGAGACATGCCCTTTGTTTTCGTCTGCTTGGACGATGTCCTTTTCGCCAGCTCCTTGGAAGAGGAGCACCTGACACACCTGCTGGACATCTTCACGTGACTCGACCACCACAGCCTGACCAGTAACCCAGCGAAGTATGTATTTGGAAGCCCGTCCATCCAGTTCTTCGGGCACCTCATCAGCAAGGATGGGGCAACCCCCCTGCTGTTGAAGGTGGAAGCCGTTTCCGCCTTGCCCCGCCCATACTCGGCCCAAGGGCTTCGAGAATTTCCCGGGATGGTTATATTTTTCCACCAATTCATCCGTCAGGCTGCCCACATAATGCGCCCGCTGTACGAGACCTTTAAGAGCAGGACCCCCAACCAGGATGTCGACTGAACAGCCTAGAGGGACAAGGCGTTCAATGACACTAAGACCGCGGTGTGGCAGGCCACCATATTTGTCCTCCTATGCCAGGAAGCCCCAGTCACTCTCACTACTGATGCATCCAACTACGCCATTGGCGCTGTGCTGGAGCAGTGGGTCGACAGCACTTGGCACTTGCCCTTTTCAGCTGCCAGCTAGTTTCCATAGACCAGAAATACAGCACCTTTGACAGCGAGCATCTGGTTGGCAACCTGCCACTTCCCCGTCATTTTGGAAGGCCGTGAGTTTAGAGTTTTCGTGGACCACAAACCCCTTACATTCTCTGTGTCCAAGGTGGTCAAGCCATGGGCCGCCCGCCAAACAATACCAGCCGTCATTCATCTTGGAGTACACCACGACATCAGACACATCACGGGCAAATACAACGAGGTCTCCAGAAGGATCGTCAGCACGCTGCAGCTGGGTCTTTACTACTTACGTATGAATGTAGAACAGGCCTACGGCCGCGGAATTCAGACACTCAAAGACACTGACTACGCCTGGAGGAAGTTTCAGTCGGTGACTCGGGTCAGGCTCTGGTGCAATCTCTTAACTGGCCAGCCTAGGCCCCAAGTTCCGTTTGGCTGGCATCTGTGTTTTTTTAGGCGATCCATGGCCTCTCCAATCCAGGCAGAAAGGCCTGGGAACTGAAGAAAGATGTGCGGGCCTGGGTCAACTCATATATGGCCTGTTAACGCACAAAAGTGCTCCGCCACACCAAGGCCCCGTTGGAGCAACTTGCTCGACTTTGTGGGCCTACTTCCCTCTTCACACGATTTCACCTACCTCCTCACGATGTTGGACAGGACAACCCGCTGGCTGGAAGCCGTTCCCCTAGCATCAACATTGTCCACTGACGTGGCCCAGGCATTCATCAGCACGTGGGTCACACTCTTCGGAACCCCTTCGGACCGGGGTGCGCAGTTTACCTCGAAGATCTGGAACATAGTCGCTGGGGGCCTGGGGGTCAGGCTGCACCGCACCACTGCATACCACCACCAGGCCAACAGGTTTTGTGAGCGATACCACCGCTCCACGTAGGCTGCCCCGCGTGCCGGTTTGACTCACGGCAACTGGGTGGACAAACTCCCCTGGGTCATGCTAGGCATTAGGACCGCCCCCAAAGAAGACCTGCAGTCCTCTTCTGCCAAGCTTGTTTATTGCCAGGTGCTGCGAGTTCCGCGGGGGTTTCCTTCCAGACGCCAATACATTCTGGTTGGCGGCCGGGCAGCAGTCTTCCCTGCTGGAGGCCACCAGATCATTCACACTCTCCCCCACGTCACAGCAAGGTATCCCTTTTTCTCAGGTGCACACCAGCCTGTGCTCAGCGGAATTTGTCTTCATTCGTCATGACCGTTGCAACGCTTCCGTACAACGGTATGTTTAAGGTTCTACAGAACGGGGATAAGAGCTTGGTCGTGGACGTTGGGGTCAGACCTGAGACTGTTTCCATTGATATGATTAAGCCAGCCTACGTAGATGTTTCCAGGCCATTGGAATTTGCCCGGGCCCCACGTAATTATTGCATCCCTAGGTTCAACAAACTCTTAAAACCAGAAGTCAGAGTTGAGTTACCTTAGAGTAGAAAACCTTCAATGTCGGGTTCCAAAACAGTGGACTGTTATCATGCATGGGCAGCGTGGCGAAGTTGGTAGAGTGGCCGTGCCAGCAATCAGAGGGTTGCTGGTTACTGGGGTTCAATCCCCACCTTCCACCATCCTAGTCACGTCCGTTGTGTCCTTGCTCCTGATAGCTGCTGGTTAGCACCTTGCAGGGCAGCTCCCGCCATCAGTGTGTGAATGTGTGTGTGAATGGGTGAATGTGGAAATACTGTCAAAGCGCTTTGAGTACCTTGAAGGTAGAAAAGCGCTATACAAGTATAACCCATTTATCATTTATTATTTATCTTTATCTTTAATGTGTTTTTTTGTACACACATTAAGTGGTGTCATTTTTAGTTAGTGCTACTTTTGTGGGTAATGTGACACCTTTAGTAAGAATGGCTTGTGCACCACATTCTATTAATACCACTGTGGCCTCTAAATGTCATCTGATATATATGATGGATTATGAATGGGCGATATGGCCTAAAAATCTATTTTGTGATGTATATTGCAGCCTCCTGCAATAAACGATATATATAAGCATATATTATTTGGAATGCAAATGATAATAGAAGCATTTCAAAATGGATTACAAATTTTCTTATCAGGGCTGCTGATGTATGTGATAACGTCATTTTCAGTTGTATTATTTTCTCAAACCTATTATATTATTCTCCAGTATAATAATATAATATAATAATGATAATATACTGTATATCTGATAGTATATATCTGTATCATGAATCAATTTAAGTGGACCCCGACTTAAACAAGTTGAAAAACGTATTCGGGTGTTACCATTTAGTGGTCAATTGTACGGAATATGTACTTCACTGTGCAACCTACTAATAAAAGTCTCAATCAATCAATCAAAGTACTAGCTAATTTACTGTTAATAGCTTGCTATTTTCTGTTGTAACATGGTTCTATCTACACTTCTGTTAAAATGCATTAAGCACTTATTATTCTGTTGTTTGGATACTTTACATTAGTTTTAGGCAATACTACAAATGTGGGTATCTATCCAATACCAAGTCAAGTTTCAACATCATGGAATTAATCAATTTTGATCACAATTATAATCAGACAAAAACACAGGATGGTGGTCTAACAATATCAGTTAAATATTTAAAATTATTTCCCACCATTGGCTCTTATCTAAATAATTTGTTTTTTGCCCCTATTTACTGAGTTTGTAAACAATAACAACAATATTGAAATAGGTTTTGATGATAAAGTATATAAATCTAACCACTGTAGTATTGACTATATACTGATACCATTCTTGGTATCTTTACTGTCGATATTTGTATTAATCCGTCCACCTTTTTTTACATATTAGGGATCCAGCTTATGGTTGCATATCCTGCTAAGGTGTGTAGTGTAGCATGTTTAGATATTCCTCATCCTTCAGTGATGATACCTGTAGGAAACATAGTTAATTTGCTGCCATGGAGGCGAGGATTACTGCCTTAGAAGTGGCTCTGCACTGTGGAGGGATATCAGCCGCTAGCAACATTGCTACATTGCATTGAGGACGCGTTCGTTCGCTTGTCGCTGTCAAATTTGCGGGACACAGCTCAAATGTGTCATCGACATGCATTATCACAATATGCTGATGGTATTAAAAACTCTATCGTCCTTTATCACTTATATCATATATTGTCTACTCTATACAAGGCAACCCTATGATGTACTGTATATGCGATTGTGTTGATGGACAAGGTCTATAGAGGTTTCTTTTTTTCAACAAATTTGCCATATGCTGATTTTCAAATGGTCCCGCGGGCCAGATGAAATACCGCCCTGGGCCAGATTTTGCCCGCGGGCCGGGAGTTGGGCGGATGTGCTTCAAAGGGTGCACGCATCAAGTCTGACTACCCCTATTAGCGTGAGACAGGACAGGCTCAGCCCCTCCCTCTTCTATTAGGTGGATCATTATCTGGAGGCAAACCCTCCCAAAATGGACACAATGGAGCATCAGAAACGCCCTATAAATCCCCCAGTGATGTAGAGAGAGAGAGACAAAGAGAGACAGAGAGAGAGAGACAGAAAGAGAGGGAGGAAGAGAGGGAGAGAGAGAGAGAGAGAGAGATCTCTAGAGCGAAAGAAGCAGAGAGCAAAGAGGAAATGTATGTGAGGCAGTCAAGCACAGAGAAGGGAATGGAAGCAAGGTTGGCTCCTATGATGTTGCCTTACGTGCATGGAAGGAGAAATAACCAAGTTGACAACTGAAGCTTGTCTCAGAAAATAGAGCCGCGTCGTCTTCCTTCATCTCCATGCTGGCAGAATAAACCTTTTTTGTTCAGCAGCCGTGCTTTTCTTCGTTGTTGCTTAGTACCTTTCACTGCTTTGTTTTTGTGTGCATGCGGACCCAGCGAGGTTGACAAGGGGTGGCAATCCTGCTCAGAGAGAGCTGGTATAGCAGCCAGACAGGAAAATTGTAAGACTTTGGTGGAGTGCAATGGTGGACAGCATGGTGGACACTGGTGTCAAGATTGGTGGATGCATCAGAGGGATTGAAGGTAGCCTGAGCGGCACTTTGCGTTGTGTGTTGTCTCGGTGCTGGAGCTGGGAGAGTCTCCACTCCACCACAGGTAATTGAACTTTCTCCTTTCGCTACATGTGTAAATGTGTGCATATAACATCATAACATCATGGTTGTACGACAGTAGATGTTGGTGGCTTTTTCCAGTATTGTTTGTGTGTATCAGCTGGTCATGTACAATATAATCTTCCTATAAATATAATCAACACTTATTTGTCCATAGTGACTTTCTAGCATTTTGTCCACTTTGAACAATCAGTCAAATCAAGATGTGACGTAGGTGTTGACTAAGATTTCCAATGTATTTACTGTATATTGTCATTTAAAAATATTTACATCAGAAATGCACTGCAGAACAAAATGCAGTAAATAAAATAACCAGGTTTAAAATAGATAATAAACATGTAAGAACAAGTGTATTTGAAATGCTATAAAATAAAACAATCTAACAGTGACACAGGCTAATTTCACGTTTTGAATTTCATTGTGTCCGTATTGAATATTGAACACAATATACATTGACTTACAGCTTTGATTTAAGAGCTTCCACTAAAAAAAATACATAATTTACCATTTGTTACAGACTGGAGCAGAGGTCTTCAACGTTTTCCAGAATAAAACTAGTCCTAAAGGTACCTTGTTATTATACAATATTTTTTACATTTCGGTGTGTTTGTGTTGGTCTTCACTCCAGGATGCAGAGTCGGCAGGCAAAGTTCAGGTGAAAATATGTTTATCAATAAAAACAAATAAATAGTGCAGCCAGGAAGTACAAACAAAGCATACTGTAGAGAAACAATAACAAAACAATGACACAAAGTGTTATGGCTGGCTGTGGGTCGCAACGACAAAGGGGGAGACGAGACTGAAGTAAAACATGCAAAAAGAATATTTAATATAACAAAAACGCATATCAGAATCAGAAATACTTTATTAATCCCCAGGGGGAAACTTGAGTGTTATTGTTGCTCCTTATATATACAGTAATTAGAAATAAAGAAGGGGAAATAGAATAAGCAATATAATACAATTAGCAATACAATAAACAAAAGTACCAGTAGGACTACCATGATATGTACAAAATAGACAATCTAAACAATATGTACATGATGAAATAACCAGAATGGCAGTGTGAGACAGGATTCGCACATTATTAAACATAAACGTGTAAAAATTTAATGGAATATTGCGCAGCTGTGGGGTTTATTAAATTTGTCCAGATTAATAGACAGTATCCACGACTATTGGAGTGATGCATTCTAAAGTTTGATGGCCCCAGGCAGGAATGTCGCGTTCAGTTTTGCACCGTGGTGGGATAAGTCTAAAGCTGAAAGTGCTCTTGTTTTGGACCAGCCCATAATGCAGTGGGTGAGGGACATTGTCCAAGATGCTACGCAACTTCAACAGCGTCCTTCTCTCTGAGACTGTCGTCAGAGAGTCCAGCTCCACCCCAATGATGTCGCCGGCCTTGCAGATCAGTTTATTGAGTCTGTTTAATGTCCAGTTTACACTAAGCCTGATAAGGTTATCCATGGTGAATCGCACCTAACCTTATCCGTGACCGTTTAAGACCCCCGCCCCCCTCCGTCTGCCGGCGTAACGTGACCTAGTACGCATGCACGAAGAAAAAAAAAAAAGCGTCAATCTGCTCAAGCTCTCCAGTAGATAACTTTACTTCACTGTGAAGTTATTTAAAAGAGCTATATTATAAATTGTTTGCTGTGCATTTTACATTTGTTTGCTGTTTTGCGTGCAAGTTTTTAAATTAATATTTATCTCCTTTGAACAATATCCAGTGTTGTGGTATTTCAATTAACTAGAATCCAGTGTGCTGTGGGGCCCTATTGTAGTGAATCACACCTGAGCCATCATAAATTAATCAAATCTTTAATCGACATGAGAAAGTAGACAATGCGATAAACTGTTTGGGACACGAGGAGATGGTTCCATCTTTCAGTTGCGCGCTAAATGTGGAGTTAGCAAAGTTGCGGGCATCATGCACACTGCCTGGCCATTTCACAGTCACATCCATAAAGCAATATTTGTAGTCACACACTGCCTATCACGATCACATCCACAGGAGGAAGGGACCAAGTTTTCCGGTAAGTAGAATCACAGCTGACTGTTTGAAAGTTCTCTTGCCGTCTGAGATGTGTAGTATCCGAAATAGCTGCAATCGCCCGTTGCCTTCACTTAAGGTATTGATTTGTGATTTCCAAAAGCGTCTGTACATGTACAAGAAGGAGAAACACGGGTATGTCTGCATGATCCGCATCCATCTTTGTTTTGAAGCTGGCTGTGGCGCGTTCTTTCTGATGTCACTTCCTGTGTGGGGCGCTGACCTTTTGGCGTCACTTCCTGTGTGGGCGCGGTCTTTCTGGCGTCACTTCCTCTCTGAACTCACTTTGTAAACGATCAATGAGTCCATACAAAGCTAAATGCCGGAGATTCAAGAAATACATGGCTGACATGCCCGTGTAAAAATTTGTTCGAGGAGGGGGACCTTAAACGATGGTTTAGTGTGGCTGAAACGGGGCTTATGCTAAATAATTATTCGTTTAAGGGGTTAAACGACTTAGTGTAGACATGGCCTAAGTATGTGACCTTCAGCCTGCTGCCCCAGCACGCCACAGCAAACAGGATTGCTCTGGCCACCACAGACTCATAAACATCCTCAGTATCTTCCTGCAGATGTTAAAAGACCTCAGGCTCCTCAGGAAGTAGAGGCGGCTCACGCCCTTTTTGTTGATGGCCTTCGTGTTCTTAGACCAGTCCAGTTTATTGTCAATGTGGACTCCTAGGTATTTATAGTCCGTAACAATGTCCACATCAACCCCACGGATATAAACAGGGGTGCCTTCTTCCCCCTCAGATATACCACCAGCTCCTTAGTCTTTGCCACGTTGAGCAGTAGATGGTTCTGCTCACACCTTACAACAAAGTTACCCACCACAGCCCTGTACTCCGCTTCATCACCCTTGCTGATGTATCCAACCACAGCCGAAACATAACAAAACTTATGAAGGTGGCAGGACTCTGTGTTGTAGTGGAATTCTGTGTTTTAGAGGGTGAAAAGAAAGGGAAGTCCTTGTGGGACCCCCGTGTTGCTGACCACTCTGTCTGACACACAGTGTGTAAGGTGTTCATACTGCGGTCTGCCAGTCATTTAGTCAACATGAGAGGAGCATCCACCTGCATAGTCGTCATCTTCTCAGCCAGTAGAGCCAGTTTGATGGTGTCAAAACCACTGGAGAAGTAAAAAAATATGACCCTCACAGTGCTGTCCGGCTTTTCCAGGTGAGCTTGGACACGGTTGAGCAGGAACCTGATGGCATCCTCCACTCCCAGTTGGGGCTGGTAGACAAACTGGAGAGGATCTAGATGAGACCTGGCAATCGGCCGAAGCTGATCCATGATCAGCCTTTCCAGAGTCTTAATGATATGTGACGTCAAAGCCACTGGTTTTGTAGTCCTTGGCGTCGCAGGGGTGTGGTGTTTTTGGAACGGGAACGATGCATGACGTCTTCTACACCACTGGGACTCTTTGGAGACTTAGGCTCATGCTGAATATGTGATGAAAGACTCTACAGAGCTGGGGGGCACAGGCTTTGAGCACCTTAGGGCTGACACAATCAGGACCCGCAACTTTGCCTGTGTGGAGTTTAGTAAGCTGTCTTCTTACATCTTCTGCAGCAAAGGACAGTGTGGAGGCGGTAGGCCGGTTTGGGGGTAATTTGTCTGATGAGGGAGGGCTGTGGGACTGGGAGCTCGGGGTGGGGGAGCGCAGAAGGACCCTCACCTGAGGACAGGTGGCTTTGGGGTGGGAGAAGTGGCTGTGGAGTGGCTAGTGGCTGCATGCAGGCACCAGGGGCAGGGGGAATGGGAGCAGGAGCCTTGTCGAATCTGTTTAAAAAAAGGGTTTAACTGTATGGCCCTGTCCACGCTGCCATCAACACCGCTTATAGTCAGTCGTCTTAAAGCCTGTGTTGGTCTTCATGCCACTCCACACTTCCCTAGTGTTGTTTGGCTGGAGTTGTTGCTCCAGCTTCCTCCTGTAGTTGCCCTTGGCCTCCCTGATCTTCACTCTCAGAACCACTTGAGTTTTCCTCACCTACTCCTGATTTCCATCTCTGAAAGCCCTCTTTTTTGGTATTCAGGATGTCCTTGGTGTCCTTTGTTATCTACGACTTGTTGTTAGAATAACAAAGCCCAGTCTTTTCTGGGACGATGCAGTCCACACAGAAGTTGATGTAATCCATGATGCACTATGTGAGCCCGTCAATTTCCTCTCCATGGGTATCAAAGAGTGCCTGTCAGTCAAAGCGAAGGCGCTTAAAAAATAAGAGTCTCAGAAAGGTTACGCGCCCAAGCTAGAAAGCAACAGAGTTTGCCGTCAATGTATTTCTTGTAAAGTGTATAAAAACGAATATGTAAGCTGGACAAATAAAATGCCAAAAACCAACCAATGATTTTAACAGACAAACCTCACAGCTCACAACAAAATGTTCTCATGCATAAATATAATACAGGTTAAATTGACATGTGGGTCAAACATAGCGCCAACCTCAGTGACCGTGTGAGCAGCTTTGATTGCTCCACAAAGCCACTTTTTAAGTTCAACTGTGTTTGATTTTTAAAGTTTGTTGTGAGGTCGTTCCAAACCTTTATCGCTTTATATGAAAAGGCTGATTGTGGCAAAAGAGGTTTTACATCCGGGTATGCTACACTAACCCCGTGGTAGAGGCTTGTGTGTTTCTAGTTGTCACAGCAGATGTAAACTGGACAAAGTGATTAAGTGGCGCTGGTGCAGCGTTGTTTAGGATTCGATGGGCCATTCGTATTGATGCTATCTTTGAATGTTGTCAAAATTTAACAGTATATTTTTGAAGAACTGTTGTTGTGGTTTTGGTCAAAGATTTTGAGCGATTGTTCGTGTAAGGTTTCCAATGGCCTCAGTGGGATTTTGATTGCCTGGGACCAACATGTTATACAATAATAAAAACAAGACATTATCATTACATTAAAATAAGTTTGGGCTACCTCCAGTGTTAACGAATTCCTGATACATTTGAACATTTGTATTATCCATCCATCAATTTTCTACCGCTTGTCCCTTTTAGGGTAACGGGGGGCTGCACCCTATCCCAGCTGTAATCTGTGATATTTCTACCTGAATAAATGCTTCTGATATTCAGTACATTACATGTTGTACAAGTTAATGATTTTCATATTGCTGCATGACAATGTTTTAACCTTCTCTATTAATTAATAAAATGTAATATTGAGCCTGCTAATCATTCTGTAATTGAGGATTCTACCAGAACATTTTATAAAATAATTTACACAATATTTTAGCCAGCAACACACCGTGTCGGCGGAGAATGAACAACTGTTGTGTGTCTAGGAGTGAAGCATGGAGGCAGACGTGTGTGCACGGAGGAAATACTTGTTGGAATTGGGCCCGCTGTTATCATAAAATTGGCCATAAAAGCTAAAAAGAGCATCATCTTCCATCTTCTGGACGCTACAATACATTATATTACTTTATTTTGTTAGGTGTGACGGCTAATATGAAGCCGTACATTAAGGAGAAACCTTAAATGTAGTTAAGTCGAATGTATAGCTTAGCGCTTTTATTTTGAAGACGGAAAAGTGTGTGATTGTTTTGAGAAAGTGTCTTGACATGTTTTGATGTCTGACATGTTGTGATGTCGGATCGACTATTTGCTATAAAAAAAAAGTCTCCTATCGACATCCTGCCGACCGTCTTTCATTCCTGTTTAGCTTTCATGTCATCTTACTTACTAAAGCGGTCACAGTAACAATCTAAATGTTATGTTATCACTGCACCATAATCGTAATCTAAACACGAAAGTGAAGCACCACTCACCTCTTTCGACGAGCGCAGCAGGTGTTTTCTGCTGCGATGTTGCCTCATCTCACGGTGAAAAAGAGTCCTTTCTCGTCGGGAGAACAACTTGCCATGGCTTTAAACCTGATATTTCCATAAGGTAGATTTTATTTTGTTCATTTCTGCTCGCAGTAGCAAATGAACTGCAGGTTCCCCCGCTACAGCATGGCTAGAGATTAAAAAAGGAAGTGTTGGCGTTAATCGCCCGATAAAAAAGTTAGGGCCGTTATAAAAAATGTATGTATGTATATATATATATATATATATATACTGTATATATATATATCCATCCATCCATTTTCTACCGCTTATTTCCTTCGGGGTCACGGGGGGCGCTGGAGCCTATCTCAGCTACAATCGGGCGGAAGGCGGAGTACACCCTGGACAAGTCGCCACCTCATTGCAGGGCCAACACAGATAGACAGACAACATTCACACTCACATTCACACACTAGGGACCATTTAGTGTTGCCAATCAACCTATCCCCAGGTGCATGTCTTTGGAGGTGGGAGGAAGCCGGAGTACCCGGAGGGAACCCACGCAGTCACGGGGAGAACATGCAATCCACACGTATATATATATATATATATATATATATATATATATATATATATATATATATATATATATATATATATATATATATATATATATATATATATATATATATTTTCTATTCTTTATAGATTGCGATTCTATACTGGAGAAAAGTTGGTACTGCTTATAGATGTGTGCTGTTCAAAGACATCGCACACAGGTTGGAGAGTAGAGTAACATGAATATGGAGGGTACATAATGCCTAGTACATGCAAAAACTCCATGTAAATAGGGCAGTCTGCACCACTTTTCAATTGTACGCACAGTCTTAGTAGATCACATGCAGCACACTCACTAATAGTACACACAATTTCATAGCCAGCAACACCAAAGTTTCCATAGCAAAAAAAAAAAGAAGACAACTTTTTTGGACTTTCGTCACCATGTTCGCAGGATGCCAGATTGCAGCAAAAAGTACCTGTGATGAGAACAAGTTTCTCACTGTATTTCTGTGCTTTTGAGCTTGCTGTGCACTTTAAAAGCCTGTCGTTAATGTCCTAACAAAGGGTATATGTCATGCTGCTTGCCAAAACCTAAACCACCATTTGTCCATCAAATGGATTTATTCGTGAGGCTGTGGGATGAAGCAGAAGTAAAGACTAAATATGTTGGAACTGAAATATGAGAAGACGCAGCTAAGTGTGCCTGTCTGGTGTTTTGTTTTAGTTTTAGAGAGGCACCAAGCATTTCAGATGTAGACATAGTTGTACTTAGTGTTGCTGTACGGTAATTAGAATTCAGTGGTCCCATTAAGATAAAATAATTTATTTTGGTTATAGAAATTCAGTAAAACATTTTGAAAAAGTCATGAAAAATCACTGATTAAAAAAGTGTAAGAATGCTGAAATGAACTCCTTAGTTGCTCACACTCTTCACAGAACACACAAAGGACATTTAAAATACACAAATAAAATTATCAACTTCCAATATTAGATGAAAGAATAATACAAAGAGAACAACTCCTTTTCTGAGACAAATATTTACATCCAACTTTGTGTCTCACTGGCGTGTCACACATTACATTCATCAAGCACCGGTGGGGGCGTTTGTATGTATATTCACCAAGATATTAAATACATAACTCGCACTGATCTTAACCACAATGACGTGGAATCTGTGTGGGCGGAAATCAAATTTAAAAACGCTAAGCCGGTACTAATAGGGACTGTTTATAGACCCCCTAATCAGAGTGATTTCTATGGGGTTTTGGAAGAATGCTTGGCGGGGACAGACAACATGGAGAAAATTATAACTGGGGATCTGAACACAGATATTCAACGCAAAGATGCACCTGTCTTCAGATCCTTCAGCAAGTTTTGTAATCTGCACGGTCTTTCCCAGCTAATAGCGCTACCTACAAGGGTGTGTGATTCCACCCAATCAACCATAGATCTCATTCTCACTTCAGACCGGCCTAAAATAAAAAATAGTGGGGTCATGATCTGTGGTCTTAGTGACCACTATCTAACCTTCTTCACCCGCAAAATAGCTAAACCTAAAGCCAATGGCCACATAACAGCCCAATCCAGATCCCTCAAAAAATACTCCAATGACAATTTCAATTTAAAATTAGATGAGTGGGACTGGTCCCCTGTGCTCGCGAGCAACCTGGTCGATGTTGCTTGGGATCGCTTCAAAACGGCGTTCCTAAAGATACTAAATGACATGGCTCCCGTGAAAACAGTCAGGATCAAAGCCTGCTCGGAACCATGGATGAATCCGGACCTATTAGCTGCCATAAAAGACAGAGACAGGAAATACTCTGAATACCAAAAATGTAAAACAGAAGTAGATAAACAACCCAATAATATCAACCTCAAATTACTCCTTTCAACTCTCAAAAAGCAATGCAATAAATTAAGAAATAAGTCAACCAACCTGACTAAATCCTTTAAAAAAAATTACATTAACGACAAAATAGAGGAAAACACAAATAAACCACGTGAGCTCTGGAAAATTCTCAACAACCAGCTTCCTGGTTGCAGCCAGAAACTTAAAACAAGACTCACCAACATCAGCATCAAGGAGGGTGACTCCCTCATTACAGACAAAATGGAGGTAGCTAGCAGACTTAACATCTTTTTCACCAGCATAGCCGCAACCCTTGTCAACAAGCTGTCCCACCACTCTGGTCGCTTTGGTGTAGAACACATTAAAGCCTTCTACAGAAAGCTAGGAGTATCCAACGATGATTTCAAATTAGAAATGGTCACAGCTGATGAGGTGTTTAAAAAATTGAGCGCGCTCCACCCTAACAAGGCCACCGGCCTTGATAATATTCCCTCCAGATTCCTCAGGGACTCTGCCTCCATCATTGCCCCGATCATCACGCACATAATAAACCTATCAATTACACAAGGCCAAGTACCAAAAGATTTTAAGATTGCAAGAGTAACTCCCCTCTTTAAAAAAGGAAGCAAATTGGAACCTGGCAACTACCGACCTGTTTCTATTCTCAGTTCCATTTCGAAAGTAATGGAAAAAATTGTTTATGAACAGGTCGATAGTTACCTTGCCACTAATAAACTCATGTACAAATTCCAATCCGGCTTCAGAACTAACCACTCCACTGACACATGCCTTCTCTATCTGACCGACCACATCAAACATGAGGTGGACGCGGGCAAATACTGCGGCATGGTCATGCTGGACCTTCAGAAGGCCTTTGACACCGTTAACCACGCTATACTGTTGGATAAGCTCAGAGCAATCGGATTTAACAAAAACTCATGGAGCTGGATGCAATGTTACTTGGAGGGGAGGGAGCAGGTGGTAGAGGTGAACGGCACCGTGTCTGCCCCCCCCTCTCGGTGAGCTGTGGAGTCCCCCAAGGCAGTATATTGGGACCTTTACTGTTCCTAATATACATAAACAACATGTCATCGGCATGCGACTGTGAATTGTTTTTGTTTGCGGATGACTCTGCCTTGCTGGTATCCGGCAAGGACAAGTCACAGGTGGAGAAAATCCTCAGTGCTGAGCTCTGTAGAACTTGCACCTGGCTCGCTGACAACAAGCTATCCATACACTTGGGTAAAACAGAATCCATCCTGTTTGGGTCCCACATCAACCTCAAGAAAGTCAATGACTTCACCATAAAAGTGGGTGACATTGTTATCACCAGGAAAGATGAGGTCACCTACCTAGGTTCCATTCTAGATGCTAACCTTTCCTGTGATAAAATGGCAACCAAGGTAATCAAAAAGGTTAACCAACGAATGAGATTTCTCTACAGAATCTCCTCTCTGGTCAACAAAAGCACCTTGAGGATTCTGGCGGGAACTCTCGTTCAACCCTTTTTCGATTACGCATGCACCTCCTGGTACCCTAGCACCTCCAAAACCCTCAAATCTAAACTCCAAACATCTCAGAACAAGCTAGTCAGGTTACTGCTAGACCTCCACCCCAGATCCCACCTCACTCCTACCCACTTCTCTAAAGTGGGCTGGCTCAGGGTGGAGGACAGAGTAAAACAACTTGCACTGAGCCTAGTCTATAAAATCCGCTACACCTCCCTGATACCGAAGTACATGTCAAACTACTTCCTTAACGTAAATGACCGCCATAACCACAACACCAGGGGGAGCTCCACTAACCACGTTAAACCCAAATTCCGAACTAACAAAGGTCTTAACTCATTCTCTTTCTATGCCACATCAATGTGGAATGCGCTCCCAACAGGTATAAAAGAAAGGGCATCTCTATCCTCCTTCAAAACCGCAATAAAAGTTCACCTCCAGGCAGCTACAACCCTAAACTAACACCGTCCCCGGATTGCTAACAATCAAATGTAAACAATCAAATGCAGATACTTTTTCTTATGCCTTCTGATCTCTCTCTCTCTCTCTCTCTCTCTCTCTCTCTCTCTCTCTCTCTCTCTCTCTCTCTCTCTCTCTCTCTCTCTGTCTCTCTCTCTATGTCCACTACTTGATGTCCATATCCTACCCCCCCCCCCCTCCACACCCCTGATTGTAAATAATGTAAATAATTCATTGTGATTATCTTGTGTGATGACTGTATTATGATGATAGTATATATGATAGTATATATCTGTATCATGAATCAATTTAAGTGGACCCCGACTTAAACAAGTTGAAAAACTTATTCGGGTGTTACCATTTAGTGGTCAATTGTACGGAATATGTACTTCACTGTGCAACCTACTAATAAAAGTCTCAATCAATCAATCAATCACCATCCATCCATCCATTTTCTACCGCTTGTCCCTTTTGGGGGTGCGGGGGGTGCTGGAGCCTATCTCAGCTGCACTCCAAAGCCAAACACACAAACTTCACAATAAAACATTGGACTAGATAATATTAATATATATAAGAAATACAGCAAAAATGAAATAAGAGGGCCCTTGGTTACGCTTACTTTAATCTCTGGGGTAATTTGCTAACGTGTCAACCTTCTTTAACCCCTCTTCTTTTCTTTCAGGTGTTCTATCTTTTTAAAATATTTTCCCATGCTAGTCAGGAAGTATAACTTTCTCTTCTTCTAACAGATCGTGTAACAGCACGGAATCAAAGACCACTTTCACTTTCATAAACATTAATTCTCTTGAATAACGGTCGATCGCAATAGTTAAGAAATAGGGAACAAATGAGTTCAAACCCCGGCCGAGTCATACCAAAGACTATAAAATGGGACCCATTCCCTCCCTGCTTGACACTCAGCATCAAGGGTTGGAATTGGGGGTTAAATCACCAAAAATGATTCCCGGGCGCGGCCACCGCTGCTGCTCGCTGCTGCTCGCTGCTGCTCGCTGCTCCCCTCACCTCCCAGGGGGTGATCAAGGGTGATGGGTCAAATGCAGAGAATAATTTCGCCACACAGAGTGTGTGTGACAATCATGGGTACTTTAACTTTAACTTAAATTCACAGCTAATATTGGTGGCCATTTTATCCTGTCTGAGCTTTTTATGATGTTCATTTTTACTTCCATGTTACACAAAGAAGACATCATGAAGTCAACTAAAAAGTGACATTACTGTAATCTCCTCAGTTTATTTGAACAAGCGTGTGCGCTATCTGACTCCAAGCAGTGATCACACAGTTCAGCATCAGCATACTTGCCAACCCTCCCGAATGTTCCGGGAGACTCCCGAAATTGAGCGCCTCTCCCGAAAACCTCCCGGGACAAATATTCTCCCGAAAATCTCCCGATTTTCAGCCGGAGCTGGAGGGGGCGTGGCCTCCAGCTCCATGCGGACCTGAGTGAGGACAGCCTGTTTTCACGTCCGCTTTCCCACGATATAAACAGCGTGCCTGCCCAATTATGTTTTTCCATACGAGGCGTCCGGCACACCGCCGATGAGCATGGTGCAGATGGAGAAGATCTTCTCGGCGTCCGTGTTGGTGCACACGTTGCCAAAGCCGACGCTGGTCAGGCTGCTGAGGGTGAAGTAGAGGGCGGCGATGTACGAGCTGCGCACCGACGGGCCGCCGACCGTGTTGTTGACGTAGGGCATCTCCAGGCGTTTGCCCAGCTCATGGAGCCATCCTTAGGGAAGAGACGGGAGGACAACAGGGTGACAAGAACTAAATGGTCCAGACTATAGATAAATTGTATTATTATGTTTATCTTACCTAAAAATAAATATATTTATTAATGTAAAAAAAAAAAAACTAAATACATTTTTACTATATTTTGCTAAAAACATCAAAATTAATTGTATTTTTATTTATATTTTTTCTGACTCCTTATTACATCCAGCCATATAATTATACATTAAAATAAACCTATTTGAAATAATTGATTTTAAATTATCATAATAATTCATTTAAAATAACCATATTTAATTATTAAAATAATTGCTTGTTTATCAACAACTTTAGCATTTTATTCATTACATTTTGAAGCTCTCAGAAGCCAAGTTATGTTATATTCCTTAAGATTTATTTATGCAAGTTTGAAGTATCAATTATCTAAACACAGTTTTGTTTGCATATTTTCAGGATGTAGATAGATATATAATATATATATATATATATATATATATATATATATATATATATATATATGTACAGTATATGAAATACTTGACTTGGTGAATTGTAGCTGTAAATATACTCCTCCCCTCTTAACCACGCCCCCAACCACCAAGAGCTTTATCGTGGTTTATCATTAATACTGTTTGTTGTTACATCCCTAATGTGCACTATGACTGATTGCCAGTCAGCTGGGATGATGGTCTCCAGCTTCTTAACTGTGACTAGGTTAAGCAATAGAAAATGAGTGACTATATAATACTCATCTTTTTGGAGCTACAAATTGTGCGTAAATATTGTCAAACTTATTGAAATTGGTGCAAAGAGACTTTGGTTAAACATTTTAGTTCCATCTTTTTGTGTAGAAAAGTTAGAGTGGTAGGAGGAAAGCATGTCTAAAAGCATCAATCAGAAAAAAGGAAGGCACAAGGCTGACTTGGAAATAGGTCATTGTACAATAGACATTCAGCCTGCGGTGACTGCATGCTTTACCTCCAATAAAATCTCTGACGATAAGAGAAGAAAATCGCTAAGATGTTTAGTTTTTTTCTTTTTGTTATGTGCTTTTTCACAATGACCATGCATTTGACAAATTCCACTATTACACTCCAGGTAAGAGCAAGAGTTTTGTGACAACTAAATAGGACAAAAACATTTTTTTTAAACTTGACCAAAAAAATAAATTGTCTGTTATTTCTGTGTACCCAGTACACAACTGGCAACCGCAGAGAATTTTAATACTAACATAAACAATGTTAAGATGTGCACATTAGATGCCCTCAGAGCAGGAGTGTCCAAAGTGCGGCTCTCACCCCAGAAGCAGAGCGGAGGCAGGAGTGCAGTCGAGAGTCTTTAATAGATGGTCAACAGACTCAACACAATGGCACTCGCTTTTTAAAAGTTGCGTGAGCAGGGTTTTAACCCTGTATTTTTCATCGCAACTGTTGGTATTTATCAAAAAATGATATGCGTGAAAAGGTTAGGTATGCCCACATATTCTTTTGACCATGCATAGAGCTCACGCAAAGATTTTTTAGACAAGGTAATCAGCGACGCCCGAAGGTGTCACCATGAATAAAGCTCATCTCAGATTTTAAAAAAAACAGAATGCATAACAAATATTTCACAATGTACAGTACAAGTATTCAATTGTGGATGTATTATATATTTATTTGTCAGAGCCTAAATATTCAAATATAAAGATGTATTAATGTAGTTGTATTGCACATGCATAACATGTTGGGTCATTAAAGTGTTGTTTCCTTTGATAATTTTTTAATTAAATGATGAAAATGTATGTATAAGTCGGCCAGTATGAGTTTGACTCTCTGAGTGGCCACAGAATGAAAAGTATCTCTTTAGGAATGAAAAACCAAAAAAAAGCATTTCCGCCATAAAGATCACAACTCTCTATTCTTTTGATCACATGTAACCATTCAACATTGCAGAACAAATTTTATTTAAAAAAACAACTAAAAATCAAATTAAGAAAGTTAATTTGCAGTTCTAATCGTTACGGTTGGGTCGCATGTTTATGCATGGGTCGTTCTCCCAGGATGCAGATGGAAACTCAGGAGGCAACATGCAGGTAGGACAATAATTTAATGTCCAATAATTCAGACTGGATACAAAAATAAACAAGACAACGTGCCTATAGCACGGGAAACTAACGGAATAGCCAACAAGGAAGCTTAACATGTAAACCAGAAAACAAATGGTAAAGCTTAGCTCAGGAATCAAGAATACTTAGACGTAAAGTGTTGCATGGAAGCAAACAAGGAAACCAGACTGAGTGTGGTGTACAGCGGGAATAAGTAGCTCTCTGATTAGTGCCCAGGAGCAGGTTAGCATCCCGAACACTAATCAGAGGCAGGTGAAACCAGTCTGCAGTCATGGCAACTAAAACACAAACCCAGGGTTGGTCAAAACAGGAAGTGAGGGAATCGAAAACTAAACAAACATGATGTCGCTAGATGGCGTCACTGTCTCATTTGCATGATTTATTGCGATGGATGCTATAGGAAAGATACAAAAGTAAGTTTAAAAAATGATAAGTATTATTAGTGTCATGATCCGCTGCCGGGATCATGTTTGTTTAGTTTTCGATTCCCATTGATTGAGGACACCAGGGTTAATTTTGACAGCAGTCATGGTCTTTTGACGAAATGTACAGTATTCTATTTGTAGTCATATTTTAGTCATCTAGATTAATTTAGTTTTAGTCTAGTTTTAGTCGACTAAAATATCAAGTATAACGGACAACGCATCTGTGAACTTGTCTTGAAAGCACTTGTATTAATTATTTATTATTGCATAGCATCTTAAAAACTAAATTCACAACAAGACCTGCACTCCATGAATATTTCAATAGGTGCATTTTACACTAACCCTATTGTTTGTTATTATTTTAGCTGAAATTAAGCATTTTTTTTCAAATGTTAAATAATATATGACTAAAATGGTCACATGAAGAAACACATCAGTTTTATTCTAGATTGTGTATAAATACACCGAGTGTGCACAATTAGGCCACTGTCCCATTTAAATATCAATCAATGTTTATTTATATAGCCCTAAATCACAAGTGTCTCAAAGGGCTGCACAAGCCACAACAACATCCTCGGTACAGAGCCCACATAAGGGCAAGGAAAACTCACCCCAGTGGGACGTCGATGTGAATGACTATGAAACTATGAAAAACCTTGGAGAGGACCGCATATGTGGGTACCCCCCCCCCCCCCCCTAGGGTAGACCGAAAGCAATGGATGTCGAGTGGGTCTGACATAGTATTGTGAAAGTCCAGTCCATAGTGGATCTAACATAATAGTGAGAGTCCCGTCCATAGTGGGGCCAGCAGGAAACCATCCCGAGCAGAGACGGGTCAGCAGCGCAGAGATGTCCCCAACCGATGCACAGGCGAGTGGTCCACCCCGGGTCCCGACTCTGGACAGCCGCACTTCATCCATGGCCACCGGAGCTGTGTGTCCCCCCCTCCTCCACAAGAGAGAGGGGGGCAGAGGAGAAAAGAAAAGAAACGGCAGATCAACTAGTCTAAAAAGGGGGTCTATTTTAAGGCTAAAGTATACAAATGAGTTTTAAGATGGGACTTAAATGCTTCTAGGTAGCATCTCTAACTGTTACCGGGAGGGCATTCCATAGTACTGGAGCCCGAATAGAAAACGCTCTATAGCCCGCAGACTTTTTTTGGGCTCTGGGAATCACTAATAAGCCAGAGTTCTTTGAACGCAGATTTCTTGCCGGGACATATGGTACAATACAATCGGCAAGATAGGTTGGAGCTAGACCCTGCAGTATTTTATACGTAAGTAGTAAAACCTTAAAGTCACATCTTATGTGCACAGGAAGCCAGTGCAAGTGAGCCAGTATAGGCGTAATATGATCAAACTTTCCTGTTCTTGTCAAAAGTCTAGCAGCCGCATTTTGTACCACCTGTAATCTTTTAATGCTAGACATAGGGAGACCCGAAAATAATACGTTACAGTAATCGAGACGAGACGTAACGAACGCATGAATAATGATCTCAGCGTCGCTGGTGGACAAAATGGAACAAATTTTAGCGATATTACGGAGATGAAAGAAGGCCGTTTTAGTAACACTCTTAAAGGCCTACTGAAACCCACTACTACCGACCACGCAGTCTGATAGTTTATACATCAATGATGAAATCTTAACATTGCAACACATGCCAATACGGCCGGGGTAACTTATTAAGTGCAATTTTAAATTTCCCGCTAAACTTCCGGTTAAAAACGCCTTTGGATGATGACGTAGCCAGTGAAACAGAAGTATCGGTACCCCATTGAATCCAATACAAAATAGCTCTGTTTTCATCTCATAATTCCACAGTATTCTGGACATCTGTGTTGGTGAATCTTTTGCAATTTGTTTAATGCACAATGGAGACTGCAAAGAAGAAAGTTGTAGGTGGGATCGGTGTATTAGCGGCACACTACAGCAACACAACCAGGAAGACAGAGATGGATAGCAGACGCGTTAGCCGCCGAACTCACCTTAACTTCCTCCGTTTCGCCGACCGCATCTGTGATTGGGTGAAGTCCTTCGTCGCACCATCGATCGCTGGAACGCAGGTGAGCACGGGTGTTGATGAGCAGATGAGGGCTGGCTGGCGTAGGTGGATAGCTAATGTTTTTAGCATAGCTCTGTGAGGCACGGTTGCTAAGTTAGCTTCAATGGCGTCGTTAGCAACAGCATTGTTAACCTTCGCCAGGCTGGAAAGCATTAACCGTGTATTTACATGTCCCTGGTTTAATAGTATTGTTGATCTTCTGTCTATCTTTCCAGTCAGGGATTTATTTATTTTGTTTCTATATGCAGTTAAGCACGATGCTATCACGTTAGCTCCGTAGCTAAAGTGTTTCGTCAATGTACTGTCATGGAGATAAAAGTCACTGTGAATGTCCATTTCGCGTTCTCGACTCTCATTTTCAAGAGGATATAGTATCCGAGGTGGTTTGAAATACAAATCCATGATCCACAATAGAAAAAGGAGAGAGTGTGGAATCCAATGAGCCAGCTTGTACCTAAGTTACGGTCAGAGTGAAAAAAGATATGTCTTGCACTGCATTCTAGTCATTCACTCTAACGTTCCTCATCCACGAATCTTTCATCCTCGCTCAAATTAATGGGGTAATCGTCGCTTTCTTGGTCCGAATCGCTCTAGCTGCATTGTAAACAATAGGAAAATGTGAGGAGCTGTTCAATTGACTACGTCACGCTACTTCCGGTAGGGGCAAGGTTTTTTTTTATCAGATACCAAAAGTTGTGATCTTTATCGTCGTTGTTCTCTACTAAATCCTTTCAGCAAAAATATGGCAATATCGCGAAATGATCAAGTATGACACATAGAATGGATCTGCTATCCCCGTTTAAATTTAAAAAATTCATTTCAGTAGGCCTTTATTGTGTGACTCAAACGAGAAAGTTGGGTCGAAGATAATACCCAGATTATTTACCGAGTTGCCTTGTGTAATTCTTTGGTTGTCAATTGTTAAGGTGGTATTATTAAATAGATGTCGGTGTCTAGCAGGACTGATAATCAGCATTTCCGGCTGCTTACCGTAGAAGAAGAACCTCTTCTTCTACGGTAAGCAGCCGCCCCCGTAGAAGAAGAAGAAGCGCGCGGTGCATGCTGGGATATATGAATGGGGGAAAATGAAGTTGGCGGCTGCTTACCGTAGAAGAAGAAACGCTTCTTCTTCTACGGGGGAAAAAGAAGTTGGCGGCTGTTTACCGTAGTTGCGAGACCTAAACTTTATGAAAATGAAGTTTAGGTTTGTTGTGGCTCAATATTGGTCCATATATAAGGCGCACCGGATTATAAGGCGCACTGTCAGCTTTTGACAAAATTGGCGGTTTTTAGGTGCGCCTTATAGTGTGGAAAATACGGTATGTATCACTTCTGCAAGCGTTGTCTGTCATACTCTGTTTAGCAGTACTTGAACGCACCGTAAAACACCATGTCTCTTGTCCACTGACGAAAGACCGATTATCATAATTCCGTGCTAAGAGAGCACAGCTTGTAGGTTCAATGTGCACAACTGAACAGTTTAGAGTCTCAAAGCGCTTTACATAGTGAAATCCATTATCTATCGCAAAAGTTGACAATAAAATTTGTCACCGACAATTATATTTGTCGACAATAGACGTGATGTCATCGCTCGTGTTTTTCCGGGCGAGGCGGGTCTGCATTGCCACTCGCAAAAACATCGCCAGTGATAACATGTAAAGTGAGAGAACATTTCCTTTAGCTTTGTTAAAAACCCCTCCATTTTTCTGCATTCTTTCGTATCTCAAGTTATCATTACGTATATGTATTGTTGCATTTGAACAACTGTATTGTTGATAATAAAGGTAAAGTATGGGTATTGTTCATTATCAATAGCGCTATTTCTATTGGCATTCGTATTGCTCCATTTTTAGTGTAATAATGCTCATTGTCATTTCTGTATTATTTTTTATTTTCGCTAACTGCTTATTTGCTATTACTTTTACCATCATATTTGTACATGTCGTATTTGCTGATGTTGCTCTATTGTTGTTGTTGTTGTTGTTGTTGTGTTTGCTGTTGTTGTTTTTGTCTCTCTGTCTAATCCCCCTCTTGTCCCCACAATTCCCCCCTCTGTCTTCCTTTTTTTTCTCTTTCTATCCCCTCCTGCTCCGGCCCGGCTGCACCAAATGATAATATAAATACATTTAATAAAGTCAAATACAAATAAGGCAACAAGAGAAGTATCCTACACTTTTCTTTTGTAAAGTAAATCTGAACAGCCGATATGGGCATCTACATCTACTATATAATTTGCCTGAGAAGCTGGACAGGACAAAAAATAAATAAAAAGCTTTGTTAAAAACATGAATAACTTTCTAATTTTGCAAAGCAGACTTTGTTTTTATGCATCTCAACCTCGGAAAGAGTGTTAGCTTATGACTCACTAGCTAGCTAACAAATGTGAGACAAAGTTGTATGAAAAATAACTAACTATCATTTTAGCCAAAGTCAACCAGCTTATCTATGTCTACATCTATTCAGGTACTTTTTAAAGCAGGGTCAATTTGCAATGCCTTAAAAAAGGGCGCAACAACAAACGCAAACCGCGCGTGCATAAACACACACACACACACACACACAGACAGGCACCAATGCGGAGGTATCATAAGATTAAACATACAATCTATTAAATAGCCAACATTTTAAGAATTGATCAGAGATACAATTAAATTTGGTGTTTTGACGTTGGTTTTCATTGCTGCTATTTTAACTGGTTTTTTTTTAATACATAGACACGTTTTGGTTTTTTTAGCAATTTGCCTTTCCTTTCCTTTAAAGTCATTTCAATTTTTGTAACAGCTGAATGAACAGCACAGTTACAGTATAAATACACATTTATGAATGAATTTGTCATCTTTGTTGTTATTAAGCACATACCTAAAATAGCTAAAATAAAAATTACTTAAATAGAACTGCACTTTTGGGGGAATTTTACCTATCGTTCACATTAGGGTTTGGGCGATATATCGATATACTCGATATATCGCGGGTTTGTCTCTGTGCGATATAGAAAATGACTATATTGTGATATTCGAGTATACGTTCTCACGCAGTTGCTTTTAGCTGCAGGCATTACACTACATGCTCTTCCCACTCTTTCTTGTCTCTCCTTCTCACAGAGACTTAAAACAAGCGCACCTTCTTACATACGTCACATGTGCAACGTCACACGCTCCCACGGATTAGACAGGTAGCGACATGGTAACGTTAGCTGTGATGCTAACGGTGCGGTGAGGGTGGTAATACGAGAGAGAGAAGGTGCGAATCTGGTAACAAATGAAGGAAGAATTAATTCCCAAGAAAAACAGCACGGGATCCATCGTCTGGCGGTGGTTTGGCTTCAAGCGGGAAGATGTTGAACATTTATGTGGCAAAAGCGTTGCTACAAAAAGTAGCACCACTGCTAATGTAGCATCATTTGAAAAGTCACCCGCTAGAGAATAAGGGGTGCTTGAATCTCTGCTTGTCAACATCTCCGTTCGGTGCCACACCAACAAAATGCCCAAGCAACTATTTCCAGATCAACACCGTATGAAAAAAATTGTCTACAACAGAAGGAGATAACGTCCACAGGAACCTACCACATAGCGAAGGAAATACACTATTTGATTTCCTATTATGCAGCTCATTTTTATTTGACAGTTATTGAAATATCTTGTGTGACATCATGCACAAAAGTGCACTTTATTTGTTTTAAACTATTGTAGTGGCGTTCTGTACAAAAAGTGCACTTTAATTAGAGTTGGTGTATATGTCATCTTGAGGACATTATGCACAAAAGTGCACTCAGCTTGTTTTAAAATGTCTCTGACAATCTTGCACTTTCTGTTTTGAAATGACATGAATGTTTGTGCCACTGCTTAATAACTGTTTAATAAATACAGTTTTGGTAAATTGACTTAGTTGTGATTTCCCTCTCTGCATGAAATTTTCTAATAAGCATATATTAATGAAGTATGAACAAGAATGTTTTAATGTAGACACATAGAATCATCATACTGCTGTGATTATATGCATCGAGTGTTCATTCAAGGCTAAGGCAAAATATCGAGATATATATTGTGTATCGTGACATGGCCTAAAAATATTGAGATATTAATAAAAGGCCATATCGCCCAGCCCTAGTTCACATTCATTATGAGAGACAACAAGACAAAAGGTTTTAGTGTTTTTCTTTCGCTTTCTAACATATAAAAATTAGCCCGTTCTTGGTAGCTAGCAATGCAGCTAATGGGAGCAATCAATTCTACCTCTAAATCACTTTAAAAATGTATTCAAAAACCGTCAGCAATACTTATTTCACGTTCTGTAGCCTGCATAATAAACAGCTGTTGCAACATTGTTATTGTAAGAGCGAACACTGAGTAACTCTCTTTCTAGCGTAGTAACACATCGACGTGCTTTGGTATTATCCGTGTCTGCACGAAACACCTTTGAGTTTGTAATTCACAACACTGCGATAAGACACCAATCTGTACTGACTGAAAAACATGAACAATGATATTACAGTATCTGTAAAGTATTAGCCCACATTTCATGTTTTGTTTGTACACAGTCACATAGGCTCCGATCCCGTGGGGTATGGCGTGGCAAAGTTGGGAGAGTGGCCGTGCCAGCAACCTGAGGGTTCCTGGTTCGATCCCCAGCTTCTACCAACCAAGTCCCGTCCGTTGTGTCCTTGAGCAAGACACTTCACCCTTGCTCGTGGTTAGGGCCTTGCATGGTGAATGTGTGTGTGAATGGGTGAATGTGGAAATAGTGTCAAAGCGCTTGGAGTACTTTGAAGGTAGAAAAGCGCTATACAAGTATAACCCATTTACCAGTCCCGTGCACCCACGTGGGATTGATGGCAAATTCTTTCTCACCACCAAGCACACACACCGAGCACCCACTGGCAGAAATGTAGATAGGCGCCTATGCACAGTTAGGTCGACAGTGTATGCTGTCTGGCATGATACACTCATGACGTGCTGCGTGCTGTATCATGATCGATATAAAGTGTGACTCACTCGATGGATAGTTGTCTGTTTGGTCCAGCTGGCCAGGGACGTTTTTTTACCAATTTCTTTGGGGTAAGCACCCCATTTATGTGGAAATAGCTTGTCTCCAAATTCCACATTTTGCAGCTTCGATTCGCTTTCACCTCACTCTCCCAGCTTCTGTCTGCTCCAACATCTCTTCTTCCTTCGTGACCGCTTCTAGAAGCACCCTCCATATGCTTAGTTTCAAAAAGAGAAGGTTGTGAATCCTCATTTGTCCAAAAATAGTCGGCTTCGTTGTCTGGTACCAAGTCTGCCATGATTAGAACACACACACGACTTTGTATCCGGAAATAGGAACACATTTGATGCCACAAGTCAGACGTGCGCTGCTATGGAAACGGAAATTAATCAATGCGCTGAGGAATTAATTTTGGCTGTGCATAAAATAACCAAAATACAGTAAATATTGAACACATTACTTATTGTTATGAACGTGTCTGTTACTACAATATATATAGACTTGCAATGTGTATATAAAACGTTGCTGTAGGGTTTTGAAGTTGTTTTAAAGGACTCTGAAGGCTACAACGGTGACTCCCATTAGCTGCATTTTCCCAGCGTTTTTTTAATCATCTTTAAATTCCCCCCCAAAAAACATTTGTGATCTTGTTTCTCATGATTGTGAACGATAGACAATATTCCAAAAAAAGGGCAGTTCCCATTTAAGCTGCATTTAGAAGGCAATGGAAAATTATAGCCATTATATATGTGTACGCTTTATTATCCGACTTATCATTAAGATAATCGTTGACTAATCGGAATAATCGTTAATTGCAGCCCTCCTTGGAACAGGAAGCAGGTCGGTGTGGTCAGTGTGTGGCAGAGGACACGAGGGAAGCAGAATAAGATGAACCAACAACCAGCAGGTGCAGGCAATCAGCTTAAGAAGCCTGCTGTGGTTAGAGTCAGGTGTGCTAAATAATAATAATAATAATAATAATGGATTAGATTTATATAGCGCTTTTCTAGACACTCAAAGCGCTTCACAGAGAAGTGAGAACCCATCATTCATTTTTACAACTCATTCATTCATCATTCATTCTCCGGTGTGAGCGGCACCGGGGGCAAGGGTGAAGTGTCCTGCCCAAGGACACAACGGCAGCGATTTTTTTGGATGGTAAGAGGCGGGGAGCGAACCTGCAACCCTCAGGTTTCTGGCAAGGCCGCTCTACCCACTACGCCAAGCCGCCCCCGAATACTTCCACCGGTGCTATGGCAACTGAGGAGGAAAAGAGAGATGAGAGAAAATACAGAGCCAGGAAAAACAAAAGGTCTAGGAGAGTTGTATTGTGACAGTACATGTAAATGTATAGCAACATTTACAAGTGTGTCACATCAAATCACATTCATTATAAATTGTTAAAATCCTTTACCTTTGGTGAATACTAAAGCTTAAAAAATACATGTACGTGTGTGGGAAAAAAATAGTCTTTGGAATATGTTGTCCCCCTGCCCAGAATGTCCTAAAGGCCTGGTTTTTGTATTCTTATTGTATTCTTGTTTCCAATGTTTGCCATGA